>NC_056417.1:9719469-10022500 GCF_905147365.1 Aricia agestis
TTATAAAGAAAAAGAAAAAAGAAATACAATACACAATGTTAATCCAAAATGGCAGATACGAATAGAAAAAAGAATCAAACAGCTACGTAAAGAAATAGGACAGTTAACACAATATTTAAAAGGAAATATCAACCCCAGAAAACAACAGAAAATAAACCCAAAAAGTCTCCCTGAAAATCAATTAACCGATCACCTAGATAATTTAAAACAAAAACTAAAAGCACAATCCAAACGTCTACGTCGACTTAAAATTAGTAACGCTAGAAGAAAAGACAATATACAATTTAATAACAACCAAAAAATGTTTTATCAAAACCTTAATTCCGAAACCATTAAAGTCACGCAGTCACCCGATATAAACGATGTTCAAGAATATTGTGAAAACTTGTGGTCTATACCAGTCCAACATAATAGCGATTGCTCTTGGATCGAGTCCGAAGAACAGGATTACCAAAACATAAACCAAATGCCGGACATTACAGTGGATAGAGATGGTGTAACTCGCGCTATCAAGAAAACTTTGAATTGGAAGGCCCCCGGACCTGATTAGATACAAAATTACTGGTTAAAGTAATTCACACGCATCGCCATATTGCAAACATATTTAATTCATTTATAGATACTCCGGAAGCCATACCCTTATTTTTTACACAGGGAATCACGTACCTAAAGCCCGAAAACAAAGACGATACTGCAAATCCAACAAAATACCGCCCGATCACTTGTCTACCCACCGTTTACAAATTATTTGCATCAATCATAACGCAGAAGCTTAATGCACATATAACACAAAATAAGATCATACCTGAGGAGCAAAAGGGATGCGCGAAGGGGTCTACGGGTTGCAAAGAACAGCTGATAATCGATGCCGAAATACACAACAATGCTAAACAAAACCGTAATAACCTTTACTTCGCATACATTTTGATTATCAAAAAGCCTTTGACAGTATTCCGCATTCAAGGTTAATTAAAGTTTTAAAGATTTATCAAGTAAATAACAAATTAATACAGCTACCTCAGTATCTTATGTCTACCTGGTCCACCCAACTTTTTTTAAGAACAACTAATGCCTGCCCAACTCTTCACACCCCCAATTAAAATAAAACGAGGTATTTTTCAAGGCGATTCCCTCAGCCCATTATGGCTTTGTTTAGCCCTCAACCCATTATCCAAAATTCTTAATAAATCTTCCTATGGGTAATTGGGTATACCATCATTTTAATACATTTTAATCCGAAATATAAAATAACAAACGATTGCGATAAAATACCTAAATGGAAAGTTAAAGCGCTACACGGTAAATTCCCTCATCAGTTAGAACAAGACCATATAGATCAAACCGCATCGTTTAGTTGGCTAACAAGAGGCAATATATACAGTGAGACAGAAGGCTTCCTAGTAGCAATCCAGGACCAAGTAATTAAAACTCGCAACTACTCCAAATATATACTCAAAGAAAACATAGAAACTGATAAATGTAGATTATGCCACCAAACCACCGAAACGATAGACCACATTACAGGAGGATGTAGCGCACTCGCCAATAGAGAATACACGCACCGTCACAACAACGTAGCCAAACATATCCATCAATTGCTAGCTCTGAAATATAAACTAATTGACACACACACACCTTATTACAAATATAAACCCTGCAACGTCCTGGAAAATAGTACCGGTAAGATTTATTGGGATCGAGATATAATCAGCGACCGAACCATACTAAGTAATAGACCTGATATATGCCTAACAATAAAATCTCAAAAAGTCACCTACCTCATAGATATAGCTGTGCCGAATACCAATAACCTGAAACAAAAACATAATGAAAAAATCCAAAAATACATACCTCTCGCAGACGAAATAAAGCAAAAGTGGCGCCAGGATACCGTAAAAATCATACCCATCGTCATCTCCTCAACTGGCGTCATCCCCAAAACCCTCATTGCTGCTTTGAAATCACTCGATCTAAACAAAAATATATACATCCACTTACAAAAATCCATCGTAATTGACACCTGCTCCATCGTTCGTCGCTTTCTAAATCCATCATCATCCTTTGCTACCTCACAATCATGACTCTTCTCTCATACAAATTGAATCAGGTACTTGGCACATGCCCGTACCTGAACCATTCACCGGCATATTTGCCGAGACAAAAATTCATTTAAATATAATAATAATATTCTTTATTTGCATAAATATGGTACAATAAGGTATTTTATACTATTAATACTATTAATTTAAAAATTTAATATAGTACATCTGTATCAGCCTCTATTCTACTCTTCGTCGACTTTCGCCTCGTGTGGGAAGAACACCAAAATGTTTCATAATATTTGTAGCTAATATGTATCTCATTTAAATATATTATGACACCAGTATTTAGAATACAAATACTTTTTTTTTATGAAATAAGGGGGCAAACGAGCAAACGGGTCACCTGATGGAAAGCAACTTCCGTCGCCCATGGACACTCGCAGCATCAGAAGAGCTGCAGGTGCGTTGCCGGCCTTTTAAGAGGGAATAGGTTAATAGGTAAGGGGAGGGTAGGGATGGGAAGGGAAGGGAATAGGGAGGGTAGAGAAGGGAATAGGGTAGGGGATTGGGCCTCCGGTAAACTCACTCACTCGGCGAAACACAGCGCAAGCGCTGTTTCACGCCGGTTTTACTAGATCCCGTCTGCACGCGCGTTGTTCTGTTAAGGTTCGCGCTCACTTTGTCGGGTCCTGCCGGGGCACAGCGGGTCTTGTCGGGCCGTGTCGCATTGACGGAAATCCGCCGAGCAAAAATCGGCGCCGATGCGCCCCGGCACAGTGTGCGATACGCGCATCCGCTTCCATACAAATTGTATGCGCTTCGGCACGCTGAGCCCCGGTACGGCCCGTCTCAGTGTGCTCACTCCTTTAGACGTAGATTGGATTGAAGAAAATAATATGAATTTGCAATATATTAATTTTGCAGTAAAATACTAAAATATAACGAAATATATGTTACTATTCCTAACTTCCGTACAAGTAGGTAAGTACTAGAATTCCCGGTTATAAGACCCAGAAATCTCAAAAGTAATCACAACAGCTCTCTAGTCTCTACAGTAACACCTATGACCATAATGACCTACCTACATAATAAATATATGCCACCTCATACCCTTACACATGATAATATTATGCTAATGTACCCTAGCGGGAGTAACCATTAGCAACTTGAGTACCAGAAATACTAGAACGTAAATGGCAAAGTGCCTGAAAATCTAACACGAGAGCTAGAGGTTAAATTCAAATTGTTTATAGCAGTTTTAGGAGATATTAAGTATGATGATTTAATTTGTTCTCAAAAGATAATTAAAATATACTTAACCCCTTACTAATAAAACATTTTTAACACTGCAAAAGCTAATACATATTTTTTATAGTTACTGGAAACTTTAAAGTATTATCACTTTGTTTTATTACACCTGTAGATAAGTACCTACCTTTTTTTTTTTTTTACGCAGTGAAATGCTGTGTACAAAACAGAATAAAGTGTATACTGTTGTGTAACTTTTTTTATTACTGAAAGGATTCGTGTTTTGAAAACCACCATTACATAATAATAATAATAATCTATATATTAATACGTGAGCCAGAAACTTTGTATCCCTTTTGACGAAAAATGGAGAAACGTAACCTGAATGAAATTTTGCACAGTTATAGTTTATATGGTGAAGGAGTGCATCGAGCTAATATTATTTTGAAATTATGTTTTTATCATACATTTTTTTAACAAATAAAACATTACACACACTACAACGCACACACCATGAAAAATGACAGATTTCTGAGTGACAAGCCTATACATACGAATTATACTCTTTTATTTATGGTTAAAGCTGTTGACAACAAGGTGACAAATTGAAAATGGATTATAGTTTTTTTTTATTGAATCGATACTATTAGACAATGCTTACACGGCCAGTCTGAGATCAGCTGAGTCCCATAGAGAAGAGTTGAAAAAAATATGATAATGTCAATATTTTTTTACAAAATATAGGTAGTAGTCCTAATGTCATTGAAACTAAGGTCGAATTTCGACCATTGGGCGATCTCTAGTATGTATTAATACGCGGGCGAAAAACTTTGGATCCCTTTTGATGAAAAATGCGGAATGGTGGTGAATGAAATTTTGCACAATTACAGCTTATAGTTTATATGGAGAAGGAGTGTATACATTACTTTATTAAATAAAACATTACTATACAATGTGCACACTACGATCTTTTGAATGACAAGTCTATGCACACGAATTGTTCTCTTTTATTTATGTTTAAAGTCTGTTGTCAAATTGAGAATAGATTTTAATTTTTTTATATTGAATCTTAAATACTGTTAGACAATAATTAACACGGCCATCTAGTCTGTCATCATTTGACTTAATTAATCTAAGACTGTTGCAGGAATTACCTATGTCTGAAAAATAATAAAGTTAATATTTTAACAATAGGATATCAATAGAAAAGCGTTGTAAACTTAATTTTTTATTTATTTATTTGAGGTCAAATTTTGATCATTGGCGATCTCTAGGCTATTTAATTGATTGTAAAGTTCTTAAATTTGCATTAAAATAATATTATTCCTTCTTAATTAATTAAAAACCTTTAAGGAAATGAATGATATTTTTATGTTACAAGTTGTAGGTATCTATTTGGTAAAAAATACAAGGCTCAAAAAAGAAATGAGATACAGCTACGTCCATGGCGGGCAGAAAATTGCTCCAGTGAATAGTGATCTATTTTATTAAATTCCTACGCGGTATGTAAGCATTGTCTATATTTTCGTTAGAATGTTGAATGAAACTATCCCATCAAAAACATTTTCAGTCAAAATGCAACATTTTTAATTATGTTTTAACTTTTTTAAACAAGACGAGAACATAATATTATAGTTAGTTTGTGGTGTCAAAAAGTAGTGAGATCTCATGTAGTGCCAAGTCTTTTACAGCCTATTGCCACTTTTGCAACCTATAGTCGCCCACTGCAGCCTATTGTCACCACTGCAGCCTATTGTCACTACTGCAGCTTTTAGACACCACTGCAGCCTTTAGTCACTTGCAGCCTTTTGTCACTTATGCAGACTTTAGTCACTTTTGCAGCCTTTAGTTACGAGTCACTTTTGCAGCCTATTGCCACTTTTGCAGCCTTCGGTCACCACTGCAGCCTATTGTCACCACTGCAGCTTTTAGTCACTTATGCAGCCTTTAGACACCACTGCAGCCTATTTTCATTTTTACAGCCTTTTGTCACTTTTGCAACATTTGGTCCACCACTGCAGCCTATTGTCATCACTGCAGCCTTTAGTCACCACTGCAGCCTATAGTCACCACTGCAGCCTTTAGTCACCACTGAAGCCTTTGGTTACCACTGCAGCCTTTGGTCACCACTGCAGCCTATTGTCACCACTGCAGCCTTAAGTCGCTCTTACAGCCTATAGTCATTTAAGTACCTATCGCATATTTAATTTCTTACTTGATAAAGGCGCTTACAGTAATAATAATTAATTAAGGATAAGGAAATCTCATTCAAGTTAGTACTTAGATTATAATAATTATTTATTTATTTCATTCATTTAACTTAACCTTACCCAAAGCAGTCGAATCCGACCGCGATAACAATAGAATAACAATAGATTTCCAAGAATCCGCAATCGAGGGATTAATATTATTTATTGACATTTAATAAAAATAAATGACATAATATTATTGATTGTAGAGTTAAGTGTGATTAAGAAGTTATTTGTTTCATATACAGCATGACTGGTAAGACATGATCAATATTTAAGGAGAGTACTCGGTACTCGTTTTTCATTATAATTATGTGATAAAATTAGGTACTTAATTTTCTCCCAATTTTTCCCTTTAAATAAATGAATCATGGACACTTGATAATTTCTATACGGCCGGCGCGGTGGCATGCGCCCCTTGCCGCGCGCTACCCCTCCTGCGGGCGGTGTCCATGCGTTGGGTAAATAATAATTATTTAACTTTAAGCTGCATATTTTATTATTTTTATGTACTATTTTTTTTACCCGACTGCCAGGAGGGTTATTCAACTTATATTATAATAGCCAAGTATCACGTCCTCAAGTATTGAACATGTGTCACCAGTTCTCATGTTGTAGATATAATTATTTTTTGACATTTGTTTAGTAATATTATAACTTATTATTTAATTTTCTATGCAAGTTCTCTACTATTATAACATGTGCACGCTACTTATAGCAGAATGTTTGTACCACATTCATAATGTAAGAACTTTTGTAACTTACACTCAAGGCAAATAAATTATTATCATTATAATTATGATAAATAATGCTTCTAAAATATTTACCTAACTAGTACGAGTAACTGAGTAATTCTCCGAGGCCTTTCAAAATGTGGTCACAAGCTCCTTACTACTTCCCTATTAAACATACAGCATTAGGACCAAACACACGTTATTCCTCATTTATTTAAGTAAGTATCTGATTTCAATAAAAAAACATCTATAATTATTTATAGTTTTTGTTTATTGGTTAATTCAATGTCGAAATCGGGGGCAAAATCGGTGTTCTCCGCGTGTCACACTCTGTTCGCGCTTACGGAAAGCTTTATTAACTTTTGTATTCTATTCATTAGCATAGAGTGTGATACATCAAAATAATCTAGATTAACTGGGCTACCTAATTCCTAAATTAAAATAATGTTATACCTTAAGTTAAAAAAGTTAATTGGCATAACGTCTGTGTCACACGATTTTGCTAGTTTCACGAGCGGGTAATAAAACTGCACCTATCTTCCAAACGCGACGACTTGTGGTTACACGTTTTAGCTGCACCAACGCTCAGTGTCTTTCCAGCATCAGTATAGGGGACTCAAACCCTCGTTGCTTCAAAACATAGAAAATATAAGATAAGATATTCCTTAAAAATTTTGTGGTCGCTGTAGTCACGTAACTTTTGCGAGCATGTTTTGAATGACAATAATTTATAATTATGACACTCATATCAAATTAAGGAATAAGGTATATGATCGAGATTATTTCCTAGTACTTTGTTTGTTTATTTACCTATTACTTTAATCATAATTCTAAAAAATGTAAAATTTTCGTAACTTTCGTGGCACAATTTTCGTGGATTTTCACCCATGAAAGTTACCTAGTGACCTACGAAAGCTACGCAGGCTGTTTTGTACACCGTTTTCCTATGTGAATTGGCTATAGTATAGTATTTCCAGCTATGGTTTTGGTACCCAGAACTAATTTTTCACTCTACAAGCTTTTTTTGAAAAACAAAACATAATATGTGGCTTTATACATTAATCTACCTTCTGGTTTTTTCCCCAAATATATCGAATCTGCTTCTAATCTAGTGGATTTACCTGAATATCAATCAGTATTTTACATGAACAACTGATATTACATCCTCAATCCAAATGCAATGCGATAGGATACTCAGACGAGAGCGAGCGAAGCGAGCCCTTGTATATATCCCACAAACTGAATCGAAGAAAATATTATGATCTTGTGACCTAAATCTCCATAGGTATTTAGTTGAAAACCCCCTTATATGACCTCCTAAATCACTTATTCTTCACGAACTTTAAATAAAATCACCTGAACCTCGAAAAAATCACAGCATTTCAGGATCGGTTACTTGACAGAGATTAAGCAACAAATTAAAGCTCCATGCTCTTTAGTATTGTTGATCTTAATAAAAACTGATTAAATAAATAATAATTTATTTTATTTTTTAAGGAAAAAAAGATTTTCAATCCATATTTTGTTCATTGAAAATTCAATCGTAACTTTCGTGGAGTTTGTCGCAACTTTCGTGGGGACCGAAATTTCAAATTTGATTATCTCAGTAGTTTATGGACCGATTTACATACCTTGAAGATCGTATTTATCATCTTTAGAGCACCTTAAAGATATTTTCAATTTTTTAAAGATAACTAGAAAATAAAAAATTCCCACGAAAGTGACGCGGAGAATCATTTTTGAAGAATCACTCAACTATTATCTAAGTATTAAATAGGTATACATCAAAACGGTAAAACACATCTGAGAATTTAATATTCATCAGTTTCTGCTGAAAGTTTCTCGACTTCTTGAAAGAGTAACGCTTAAATATTTAAACGATGGCTTAACTTTTTAACTGATTTAGAAGAAAAGAAGGAGGTAGTTATAATATTTTCGTATGCTTATTTTTTTTTTGTATGTTCAACGGCGATCGTTGCCGTTTGTGGACCGTTTTTTAAGATTTTTTCGCTATTTTATAGGGCAGGGGTTCCCAAACTGTGTGCCGCGGCGCCCTGGTGTGCCGTGGAAAGGATGGAGTGCCATCATTATCCATAACCACAGATATTATTAAATAAAATTATAAGTAAGTACTTAATATGAATTATTAATTATACAAAGCAGGCAGATGATTAAATATTTGTTTATCTTATATCTTTAAACGAGCAATTCTTGTATATATATAAATATATGATTGGAATCTCGGAATCGGCTCCAACGATTTTCATGAAATTTAGTATATAGGGAGTTTCGGAGGCGATAAATCGATCTAACTAGGAATCATTTTTAGAAAATGTCATTTTATTCGTGTTTTATCGAATACCGAGCGAAGCTCGGTCAAATAGCTAGTTATTATTTATTTGCTTAACCTAGCTATAATTATTAAAGGTGTTTATTTATGTATATTTTTGTAATAGCTAATATAATAGCTAATAGTAGGGCGCCGTGACAAAATATTGTCATGTAAGTCCGCCGCAGGCTGAAAAAGATTGGGAACCCCTGGTATAGGGCTATAGACTATAATCCGATTTTGGTACCATGTTCATAAAAAAGGGCGACTTGATAACGGGATCCATAAGTAATTAAGGTAATTCCTCGCTAAAATCTCTTCACCACAACAGCTGTCGATAATCTTTAACTTCAAGTCTAGAAGCAAGGGAGCACTATAATAAGGGAATACTCTAAAAATAGCTCTCCAAACAGTTGTCGCGGTGCTGGCGCTCTGCCAGCGCTGTAAATATTTAAAGCCTCCTAAATATTCGCCTGTGTTGATACAATAATTGCCAGCGGTTATACAATTTTAGCAAATTAACAACAAACTTTAATCTGGCTTAAAAGAGTTTTTATTTTTTTTGTGACCTGATACCAGGTTTTGTTACTGCAGTACTTTGACGACAGATAATATCCTAAGATCCGACCGTAAAATCCTGCATGAATCGTTTTTTTTCGATCAAATATATTTTAAAATAATCTTTAGAACCTATAGAATGGATTAATGTTGGGTTGCCTTGTTAAAAGTAGCCGCAAGTACCTCTAATTAAGTTTAATGTTCATGAGATAAATGCATAATTTGTTTGAACATTTTTTTCAGTAACACATTGTAATATTTGGTTGTTTTTTTGAAGACTAACTAAGGATAAGTTGCACCTCCACCACCATTTTATTTTAATTTATTTTAGAGGCGTAGTTATAGTTAAGGTTAAGGTTATCGTCAAAAATGGCGTCCATTATGGACTTTTACTAGAAATTTTACAGTTCATTTGACATTTTGTTATGGTTAAAGTTATAGTAAGTTGGTGCAACCCACCCTTAGTCATTATTTATCGAAAATGACCTCAAGGTAGCTTATGAAAAAATATATAATTGCACAATGTACCTATCATTTTCCATCTGCACAGTAACTTATCTGATTACAAACTTGAGAATCACTTGCTTCGCGTGGATACTGTATATAGGGTTGGATTTCACCTTAGGTTTGCGTAAAAGAGCCCTAAGCTCAGCTAAGCCAATTTTTTCGAAAAACTCGATTTCTGCTCACCTGGTACCGGCAACCGGCTGCCATACCGCGTCCAAGGGGGCGCGCGCCGGCGGGGGGGCGCCCTCCCCCTCTCCCGCAGTCTCCGTCCGCCCCTCCCAGCCCTAAAACAAAAAAAATAAAATTAAAAAAAAAACTAACTGGCCGGATGCAAATGACTGGAAGTTGCTATGCTGGAACGAACATCGTGAAATAAGCACAAATTAATTATCAGCAGTAAACGGGTTCTAACGAACTAACTATATCACTATATAGTTCGTTCGTTAGAAATAATATAACTACATTAACATAATTGATGAAAAATCTAAGAACACTCTCGATCATATTGTCAGCTTTCAAACTAAAAACTAGATCAAAATCGGTCCACCCTTTGGATACACAGACATGTCAAGCTTACAACACTCCTATTTTTTCGTCGGGTGATAAAAATACCTTTAGAAACTATACCCGGAACACTGACTTGGTACGAAAATTGTTCCGTTGTTAGAGATAACGTGGAGAAAACCAAGTAAAAAAGTTCCGCTTAAAGTGACCACGCAAAAGAAACTTTGTGAATTGTGATGAACTAAAATATTCCGTCACAAAGTTAAACTTTTAACAAAACATTTTGCGACTAAAAGTATGTTTTATCCCATTTAAAAAACTGTTTACAATAAAATATGGCGCGGAGAAAACGGACGACTGTATCTGGTTTCAGCTTCAAAAGATTAAAAGGTCAAAGAAAAAAATATCTTATTACTTTACCGGTCCGACTCTGCAGTTTGCTGTTGAGGATAAACATGAAAAATTGAATAAAGATTTATGTCGACGAAAATTTTAATTTAGTGAAAAATATTTTCCCGTTTTAATTAAAAAATAAACTAGGGTAAATAATTTTAGCTCACGGAAAAACTTGACGATTCCTTTTCTGTTTTGCTTTTACATTTCAAAATCTCAGTTTATGCTTTGTAATGATTTGATACTTCACAAACATTGCGTTAATTAAATATTTTACGAGTTTTAGGGCCTGTTTAAGTGACAAATAGGCTATCCACCAATTAACTTGACAGATTAAGTATGGAAAATCTATCAAAAAAGGTGTGAATTCGGCACTTTATCAGGAAGTGGTGAAACAGGCCCATAAGAGATATAAAAAAGTTTTCTACCATTTTATTCCATAAAATAGTGTTAATATTGCACATTGTAACTACTCAATCTATGTTATGTCATGCCGCTTGGTATTTCCTATAGGTTTTCACAGAAATAGATGAATATCAATATCAATATTTTCACTCAAAAAAATAATTTTTCATATGGTCATAACTTTTTACTGACAGCTTATTTTTAATTTGTCTCGTAATGAAAGTTACTCTATATTTAATGGACAATAAGACAATATGTACAAACAGTACGGGTTCCGTAAGGGTCGCTCGGCTGGTGATCTCTTGGCGTACCTAACCATCGTTGGGCTCAGACAATTGAGTCGAAGGAAGAGGCATTGGCTGTTAGTTTGGACGTTGCGAAGGCCTTTGATCGGGTTTGGCATAAAGCGCTGCTATCAAAGCTATCATCATACGGGCTGCCCGAGAAATTTTGCAAGTGGGTTCTTAGCAGACAGAAGCATAAAGGTCGTAGTTGACGGCGAATGCTCGGAAACTCAGTCTGTTAATCCTGGTATCCCTCAGGGCTGTGTGCTATCTCCTACCCTATTCATACTGCATATTAATGGCATGTTACAGACCAACGGCATTCATTGCTATGCGGATGATAGTACAGGTGATACTGTATATACGCCGGTATATACAGTATCACCTGTACTATTATGCCCCAATATTTCTCGGCTAAATGTCATTGAGAGTCGAAACGAACTTGTGTCTAAGGTCCACCTTAGACACAAGTTCAATCTCCAATGAATTCTCCAGAATTCATTGGAGAAGGTCTCTGAATGGGGTAGACGTAACTTGGTCCAATTCAAACCCGCCAAGACACAAGTCTGCGCGTTCACCACTAAAAAGTCACCAATAGTCGTATATCCTCGTTTTGAGGGCACATCTTTAACCATCTCCCCTGGCATTGAAATACTTGGCGTTAACTTATCAAGCGAAGTCCAATTTCGATACCATCTAGAGGGTAAGGCCAAGTTAGCCTCGAAGAAGCTTGGTGTTCTAAACAGGGCGAGACAATTCTTCAGTCCGTACCAGCGCCTACAACTCTACAAGGCGCAGGTTCAGCCACATATGTGATATGGAATATTGTTCTCATCTCTGGGCAGGGGCGCCAAAATACCAACTGCTCCCTCTGGATCGTATCCAACGAAGGGCCGCTCGAATTGTTGACTGCCATAGTGTTTCAAACAGCTTGGACCCCTTGGAATTACGCCGAGATGTAGCTTCACTCTGCGTCCTCTATCGGTTGTATCACGGTCTCGTTAGTGGTGGACATTAATTGGACCAGTTTGCTTCATTCTCCTTCAGAGAAATAACATCGTTTTGTCTTTACATTTTAATACTTTTACCAATAATCTAATCGCATTACCTATTTTGTATACAAAAAGAGAATATTACTTTGACATTAACGAAATTGGCATAGCGTGACCGCTGGCCGCATGTGAATTAAAAAAACCTTTGTGTATAGAAAATGGCTGTCTATTAACCGGCAGTCGGCACGCGCGGGCAGTTAGCGTTCGATCCCATTGTCGGAAATCGACGTGTGTGTTTTAATGAAAATTATAACGTATATAAACATTACCCGCAACTTCTTTATTACCGCCGCAGTCAGACAGGTACATTATGAAGAGTTTGACAGTCAATGTATTGGGCTTATGTCAACATTTTGAATTAATTACATTTATGTAATTAATGTTCCACTCTCACTGCGGCAGTAAGTTCATCCCATACATTTTGAGCAGCGAATCTTTAAAGAAGCGATAAAAACGTGTTGGCTATTAAGGCCGTAGAGTGTTTAAGTCAAAATACATTTGCTAGTTTTAATTGCGAAATAAGAATAATAATATTTTTTGTTGCGTTATGTCAAACCCAGCCGACAGATCGTCACAAAATCCCACCAAAAGACGTAGGTCCGCCATCTGCCTTATATGAATCAATTAGTTAAGGAACTTGCATAGCTATCGCAAGATAATCCAGACGTCCGTACGATTTAAGATGAGCAATAAAATACAAAACAATACTTACTTAAGGTTATAATTTTATATGAAATATCGATCAAATAAGCCGTAGCCCGTAGCACTAGGTCATAAAAAATGAATACTAGGTGGTAATGGATAAAATCAATGTAGACTGGAGTACTTACAATGTCAAATGAGGGTTATTGTGAATGTCCTATACCTCTATTCTCTATTATATTTATTACCTATCTAAAATCGATTTTTGCTAGCCTTGGTCAAAAATATGACCACCACAAAATTATCAGATAAAAAGATAAAAAGTTATTTGATAAAACAGTCAAATAAAATTAGTAAAAAAATGGCACTACCGAGATTTTTATAATAATATAATATTCATAAAACTAAAAATCACATAAATCCTCAAATACATTGGGATAAAAAAAATTGGCCAAGTGCGAATCGAACTCGCGTACGAAGGGTTCGGTACCGTTATAGAGCGAAAATAGGGAAATAATTGTGTTTTTGTGTGGGATTAATTATTAATTATTTGTTTTATTTAAATATTATTATCAAATATTTAAGCACACATATAATTGAGATGTTGCCAAAAAAGACCAAAAAAATAACGTTTGTAGTATGGGAGCTCTTAAATATGAGCTTTAAGTTCTTTTTAGTACTTATTTGTTGTTATAGCGGCACCAGAAATACTTACATTATTTGTAAAAATTTCAGAGGTTTAGCTATAGCGGTTCTAGAGTTACAGCCTGAAGACAGACAGACAGACAGACATCGTAGTCTCAGTAATAGGATCCCGTTTTTACCCTTTGGGTACGGAACCCTAAAAACATAACTTTATTTAGCGTCTCGTTAAGCATAAACCAAATCACTTATCAAACTGGCAACCGAGTACCTAAATATAAAAACTTTTTCGAGCGTAAAAAAACAAGTCAGCCTAGTTCAGGCTCAACAATAAACAGCACGATAAGCTCTATTAAGCTATTTCCAACAGCTTAACAGCTTAAGCCCTCTCGTTCGAACCCTTGGCAGTTCCAAGCACAACGTGTTTTCCTGAACTAAATAAGGTAAATTGGTCTTATAAACAAACGAATATATTAAATTGAGAACTTTGGACACTACAGGAAATTTTCAGATATAGTCTATACCAGCTATCCCCAATCCGCGGTCCACGGGCCGCATGCGGCCCGCCAGAACTTTATTAGTGGCCCGCGTGATGTTCACCATTTTGAAATTCACGCCCACCGGCAAAATAATGTAAAGTCGTCGTGAAAGTCGTAAAATTTTTCCACTTTAAAATCCTTATTTTGAAGAACATTATTTTTTAACCCTAATAATTTTTTGTTGTGGCCCGCGAGTCGCAACACCAAGGCCAAAACATGTTTGTGGCTCTTATGAAAAAAGGTTGGGTACCTCTGTTCTATACCAATATTATTATAAATTCGACAGTATGTCCATCTATTTGTCTGTCTGTCGTACTATCTGACTGTATATCTGCGTGTCTGGCTGTCTGTTAAATCTTCACGCCTAAACCGATTTTACTGAAAGGTGGAGGTCCTTTGAGCCATTACGAAAAGGACATAAGATACTTTTTATCCCGGAAAAATGTATGGTTCCCGCGCGAATAACTAATTTCCGCAATCACAAGTTTACTATGTAAGTTATGTAACAATAATATGTAATTACTTTGCCATATTTTTTTAGTAAAAGCTTATCGTTCATATTATGCTTTAATTTCACTATCATCAGTAACTACTACTAAGTACATGATAAGTCTAACAATAAAAAAACAATCATAATTCTTCCATCTACCGTATTGGAAAATTCCTAACTTCTTTTCAGATACTTATAATAATACTCGTACTCAGTTTGAATAGCTTGATCGTATTTGCCTCCAAAGCCCCCCCTGGTTACCAAATTGCTCGTATCCCTATGTGGGTTGTGGGTCGCACCCACATTTCCACTATGGCCATTCACTAGAGTGAATTTATGAAGGTTTTCAATTACGCCAGCGCCATTGAAATATTTCCCTTGATTGGCGTCAAATAGAATAAAGCCTCCATCGAAAGCTTGATTGTCTCTATATACTGTTTTAAGGCTAGCTACACATGGACGTAGACTCTTAAAATTATCAAGTACTAGATGTTTCGCGCTGATTCGCCCGCGTAATTTAGGAATGTCACGGAAACCGTACATTTTTCCTCAAAAAACGAAACCTATGTCCTTTCACGTGGTCTATTCTTCATATTGTGTGCCAAATAACATAAAAATTACTCCAGTACATTCAAATACGCCCTTTCAAATAATTTGCCCCGTTTATTCCGCACTTTCCTCTATTTCTTCGCTCCTATTAGTTTTAGCGTGATAATAATATATACTTAGCATATTATTACCTTTCTCGATAAGTAGGCTTTCTAACATTGAAAGAATTTTTGAAACCGGACCAGTAGTTTCTGAGATTAGCGCGTTCAAACAAACAAACTCTTCCCAATTATAATATTATAGTATAGATTAGGTACAGTGTATCGTTTTGGCAGAAAAGGGAGCATTTGGATTAAAAAAGAGACTATAAACTACTTTTTGATCAAAATCCATGCAGTGTTTTTCGCGAGAAATTCCAAGTGCATACTGAAGTGATGAGATATTAAAATACACAGTAGAAATAAAATGTTTTATTTCAGTCTTCTACTTGTTGACCTACCGGTTACCACCGTGCATGGTTCAGGAACTAACCCGGCGAGAAGAACCGGCGTAGAAAATCTATACATTTATACTTTTATTATAAAGCTGAAGAGTTTGTTTATTGGAACACACTAATGTCAGGAATTAGTACTGATTCGAAATGAAATATTATTTTTGTGTTGGATAAATCCATTTATCGAGGAAGGCTTCAGGATATATACCACATCACGCTGGTATTAATAGGAGTGATGTGGAAAAAACGGGAAAAACGATTCATATATTTTGTTTAAATATTGTGTTAACGCCGACAAAGTCAGGGGCAACAGCTAGTAGTGAATTTATGAAGGTTTTCAATTACGCCAGCGCCATTGAAATATTTCCCTTGATTGGCGTCAAATAGAATAAAGCCTCCATCGAAAGCTTGATTGTCTCTATATACTGTTTTAAGGCTAGCTACACATGGACGTAGACGCTTAAAATTATCAAGTACTAGATGTTCCGCGCTGATTCGCCCGCGTAGAGTTTTATATACACGTAAATCGAGTCATAAATCGTAAAAATAGCAATATGGCAAATCGAATCATAAATCGATAGTATGCAGCCGGCTTTAGTGCAGGCATTCGCGTTTTAATTATTCTCGAATCGGCGATCAATTTGTCATCCGCGATTTTATTGTATTTTCTAAGTGATTCCGTGTCATTTTTAATTGAAAAGTGCATCTGAATATCATTGACCTGCCTATCATGGCACATATTTTGTTTCTTTTATGTCCGAGGAATATTACGTAAAGGTCTATGTAGAGGGCGCTACTAGCAAATCTAGTAAATTATACAATCAAAATGTTGCACAGTTCATATTACACATTGCCAGAAACGTTGTCAAACTTCGAACAAAACTTTTTTTCTCTGTCTTTGTTGGTGCTGCCTCTGGCGTAAAAACATTGCAGTAATAAGTATACTATACTATCTCTATCTCTATCTCCCGGGACTCAAATTATCTCCAAACCAAACAGCAAAATCGGTTCAGCGGGTTTGGGTGCGAAGAGGTAACAGACATACAGACAGAGACAGACGAAAGACACTTACGTATTTATAATATTAGTATGTTCGATGGTAATATGACGTAACTTGTTCCCGTGGTGCTTCCCCCTTCCAGTTCTTTGACTTTCGGTCACTGCAACCTTGTGCTGTCTCCCGCTTTATATGGGGAGGGAATCTGGAATTCTTCCTACTCCTCCTATTTTCTTCTGATTAATTTCGTTGCGGGTCCCAAGACAGCTTTAGCATGTCCCTCGGGCTCCCTGAGATCATATCAAAGGGTTTTCGTGGTTGGATACCGCTGTCAATCCTGGCGACACAGGAGATACAGTGGTGGGAATGTGTGGTGGGCCAAAGCCCGTTTAAAAAAAAAAATAACGTTACTTATTCCTTCCTCGTTCCCATATTACAAGGCTCGGCTTCTATTCTAATAAAAACTGATTCCTCATCCCTCGTGAGTCGTAATAGAAAGGCCGCGCGTGATGGGATTTACACGCCGCCTTTTCAACTACTTCCAAGTTTTTCAATTCTCGTTATCAGTCGTAACTTTTGGCTGCTGTGAAAGTATATTTTACTCGACAACGAAGATACAAAAAGGATATTGCACACTGTAGCGCCCAAACTACTAGCACGATTTTGATAATTATTATTATGTTAATAGAAAGCTGTGACGATGTTTTAGGTAAATTAGCCGTATTTTATTTGAGGAGATTTACAGTTATCAGTTTTGATCACAAAAATTTGTGAAATAAGGATAATAATTATGTCTGTATCTGGAGTGAGATAATCATAATAATATTATGACGGACAAAGGTAACGAACCTTGAATACGTTTCTTAGTAGAAGAGATACAGTTTTCACCCAATTAAACTTAAAACAAGCTTATTCCAGGCCAACTACTTCTAAGGCCGAAGCCGGCAAGCTTAGAAAAACTTACTTCCGAAGTAGAAACTCTGGCTAATTAAAATCTCTGCGTAGTTGAACAAGATTAAGATCCAGCATCAACACAATAAAATTGACAGTCAGACGAAATTAATTTTCCTTGTTGTCTGCGTAACCCTAAAAGTGTAATGGTCAGTAAAGTTCGTCAGGGCATGAACGGAACTGCTGATTCGCGGTTCTATTGCAGGACGGCGGGTAATAAGGAAAAAGGGATGAAAAGATAAAGGTATCTTTTGGACCGGGGACCAGTGATCACTAAAGATAAGCCTATTAGATGTACCCGTAACCCGACATTGAGGCATAGTGATATATTTTGTGCATGTGTTATGTGTTAGTGCATTTAGTTTCACATTAACTGATGCGATATCAAAATTATAAATGAAAATTAAAACAAAATATTATTACATCAACAGAATATACGATCCAATAAACTGTACGAAAACTACACGAAAACAATTATTTATATATGACAAAAACAGCTCTAAGAACTTAGCAAAGAAAATAATTTTCTAATATCTCACTTGCCAATATGATCCTTAATCATTTACAGTGCAGCCCGGTGCAATTTCCAAGAAGAGTGAGAAAATTTATAAGCTCCTTTGAGACGCGAACAAGACCTATTAAAGTGGCTTTCGAGGAAAAAAACGGATATTAATTGAATATTTATATAATGCCCTTACCCGAGGGATAGCGACTAAAGCAAAAATATATGAAATGCGACTGACATTAATTAAAACTTTGTAGTAATAATGTTGAATTAAGAAAGTGGAAACAAGGGGTTTGTTTTTAATTTCAGTAATAAAGTATAATAAATTCGACAATAATATGGATATATTATACAGTACATATATAAATTAATAAGTTATCTGTTGCCCACGACTTCGTCCGCGTGTTCGTCAAATTTTTTTTGTATTTTTATTTTATTTTATTTAAAGGAATCACCTATGTTACTTCTGATACCTCCAAGAGTATGTGTACAAAGTTTCATGATGATTTTTCACATTTATAATATTATTAAAAATAATATTTTATATTTATTACAAAAAGTTTTCGATTATAGTACAACGGTATTCACAATGGTTCACAACATTATAACATTGAACTGAACCATTTACATTTAAATATTCATAAATTAATCCCTTAAAATTCGATCAAGTACTCATACAAAATTAGAGTTGTTTCAGAATTTCCACGTGAAATATTCAAATTTTCCACAATTCTCACGCCCTTACCCGAGGGTTAGCGACTAAAGCAAATAAATTAAAGGAGAAAATGTGAAATTATGTTTAGGGGTTTTTCCGCACTTTCCGTTGTGGTAATTAAAATTCATTAGGGCGAAGAAAGGGCACTAAAATATTATGTATAATGTTTATTATTTAGCCGATATGGTAGAGGAAACTCTTGTAGTAGGAATTAAGAAATAGAAAATATTCTAGAAGGATATTATGACAGTTTAAATAATTATTATATTATATTTTCCATGTACCTACTTACTCGATATTAAATAAATTCAAAATTGTAACAAAAGCTCAGAAAAGACAACGATATCATAGATTCCTATCTATTATATTTTATATTATATACTATATATTGCAACCATATTTTTTTCTACTCTAAAAAATTCTCTTACCATACCTCTATACTAATAAAAAAAGTTACACATAGCGCAGTTGCATCTATTAATGTTTTTTTTGTTTTTGTCTTACGAGCGAATTCTCCAATTTATCGGAAAAGGACTAAACACTTTTTAAGTTTTAACCATTTTAACAAAAATATATTATTTTTTGTTTAAGAGGGGGCATAACTAAAGATGTGCCATTACAATAACACAAGCCTTTTAAATAATGGCAGGTCATGGCATGAGTAATTAAAAAAAAAAACAGTTTCCTATCGATCGCCTGAGCGTGGGCATCGTTCTTCTTAATAAAATTAATGGAAGGCTTTGTGTCTTGATGACTTGATCGGTCGCAATAATATTATAACGAAACTCAATTTACTAAAGGGATTCCGAGAAAATTGACTCTACATGGTGCGGCTTTTGATAGGAATCCTATCGATTACGCTAAATTTAAGGTCTATAAATAGGTTCAAAATGTCAATGGACGGTTTCAACCAGGCCAATTACTGGCCTGGTTGAAACCGTCCATCGTCACCGAAACTAGTCCTGCGTAACTACGCAGAAGTAATTTTATGGTACCCAAGTGTGTGCGCTGTACAAGAGCACCCTCTCTTCCTTAATTCCAACCTTAAACCTAACTCAGTGGAACGGACGACCGACACGACTGTTTGACTGGCAAGAGACAGGCGCAGGAATCAGGAGCCACTTTTTACATGCCCAAGAATATAACTACTGAAGACATCACGAGCGATGAAGACACTATCAAAATCAACAGCTGCGGTCAGGTGACAGGTTACCTATAATAATTAAGGGTGGGTTGCACCAACTTACTTTCACTATTTAACTTTAACCATAACAAAATGTCAAATGAACTGTCAAATCCCAAAAAAAATGAATAGTAAGTCTCAAAAAAAAAAAACTTTTTTTTTTTTTTGCGCAGGGGAAACCCATCTTGGGTGCCCCGGGTTGGGGATGTGCCTCAGTTAGCTAAAGCACCCCGCGGGTATGTAAAACCTGCGGTTCGCCTTCAGCCGCAAAAGGTATCTAACAAACACAGGACTCCCTCCACGACCGGCCGGTCTACCACAGAAGGGACCGGACTTCCACCAAAGTTAGGGAACACTTTGGCAAACTGAAGCGTTCCTCTCGGCGCCGGGACTGGCTAAGCCGGGGAGGTTCCCATCCTCTCCCGGAGCCCCGTTAGACGAGACTTAGAAGGTTCGCATAGCGTCGCCTTCGCACTCCCGTCCTACGCCGGCGGAGCGGCAGAGAGGTGGGATCGTCCTCTCTGTCCCGCTCCGCGGCCTCTTTCTGCGACAATTTCGCAGAAAGAGACCGCCGCCTGCCAGGCCTCATCGCTCTCGAGCATGCAGCGCACCATGCTCGGGAGCTAGAGGTCCCCTCCTAGCACTGCCACGAGGTCGTGGCGCTGCATGGCCCAACGATCGCACACCTCAAGGACTTAACTACGCCTCTGGTGCAACCCACCCTAATAGTTTAAAAAACTACACGCTTTTAGCACGCACTAAGCCAATGCGCTATATTGGATGTCCGCCATGTTGGATTTCATTCATGTGACTATTTTTTCGTATTACTGACAGCTAACCCTTTTATTTGATACCCATATCATGGGGGTGCATTTCAAATAGCCTGACTGCCATCTTGGGGAGGCCGCCATATTGGATTTGTAATGACGTTTCTTAGCTAGTCAATAGTCATGTATTGTCATCAGAACT
The DNA here is from genome assembly GCF_905147365.1 of Aricia agestis. Taxonomy (NCBI): domain Eukaryota; kingdom Metazoa; phylum Arthropoda; class Insecta; order Lepidoptera; family Lycaenidae; genus Aricia; species Aricia agestis. The sequence goes on from NC_056417.1 coordinate 9,740,450, forward strand.
CAGAGAGAAGTGGGTCAAATTAAGATTCCAAGATTTTCTTACATAGAGATAGTTACAAGTCAAGCTAAATAAGCGTTTTAAAAAAATATAAGAAACCACAACCTCCACCGCAACCATCAAATCATTTACCAACGATAAATTATTAAAAAAAAAAAAAAAAATGTCTTTATTTCAGGTATCAAAGACCCATAACATGTAAAAATTTCATTAATTTAGCATCACATAAAAATTAAATTAAATTATTGCAAATGAGGAATCCACGTATTAATTTACGTAAAAATAAAAAAGAAACCTGCATAAAATTAATATCTTGTGAATCTTAATCTTACCTACTAAAAATCCCACTTTTAAAACTTCATTCCATTCCTGAATCTAATAAAGTTAATACCCGTGCAAGAATAAAAATAGCATCCTGATGAATAAAAATAGCATCCAATAAAACGAATACCTTTCTAACTTTAAAAAGATAACTATTTTCGACGACAACACGGTTAAGAATTTAAGCAACGTAGCTCCCTGGAGGGACGTCAAGAAAATATCCACCTTTGAACGAGAATAAAAATGCAACTCGACCTGAAGATTCGCTTAGATATCGCTTGAATAACTGCATTATCGAAATGCCATATTGTTGAGTGGCAAAACTCCTTTTAACCGACTTCAAAAGTGGAGGTTATTTATTTGATCCGTATGTTTGTTATATTTCTGAACTGCCCAGTTTTCATATTATATGTTAGTCAATATCAGCGTCAACAATAAAATAATCACTTAAATCGGACTTGTTGTTCCGGAGATATGCGAACACAAACATAAAAACATTCATAAATACATACATACTCTTTTGAAACTTTGCACTTTTCTTTAGAAGCTGATATAGACTAACATAATATTATTACGAAAACTGAACAGTTCTGGAATAATATACATACATACGGGTCGAATTGATACACCAAGATTGCCATGGCGTCTAGCTTTTATTATAGAAGCTAGACGGTATGGCAATCTTGGTTGATTCGTCATCGAATCAAGTATACAGGTCGTCCATGATTGATAACTATGATTGTCATGCTGTGTATAGCATGAATATCACGTTTACAATCACATACTTATTGGCGATTATGAGTAAATGTGAAAAAGACGTTAAAATTTAAATATCGAAAACTCGAATGGACTACTACCAAGTGTAAAATGCTACTTATTATATTTTAAGCAGAAAATAACATCCAACACGTTTCTAGGCTACCTTTGTAAATCCCTGAATAAATTTAGCAATTTATATTCAAAATAGGCATCTGCTACCCCACCTGTGAGGATTACATCCTACAAACCTTTGGTACTTTAGGATCAAGTATTGTTATAGGTTAAGATTTCGTTACCTACATACATACAGCCCAAGCTTATTAAAGCGTGCTAAAAAACCGGCCAAGTACGGGTCGGGCCACGCGCAATATAGGGTTCAGTAGTACCGCTAGTTTTTGACAATTTTTGTATGGTCAATGCATGTACATTAAATCTGCATTCATGCCGAATTACAGCTTTGTAGATCCTAGAGTATCTGAGTAAAACCGCGGACAGACAGACAGATAGACAGATAGACAGACAGACAGACGGACAGACGGACAGACGGACAGACTGACAGACGGATATTGTCCGAAATTTCTGATACGTTACAGTTGAACGTCCGCGCTGTCTCTTACATTTTGTACTGAGCCGAGTGAGCTCGAACTCGCCGGAAGGATATTTCGGATAGTGTGCGGGGTGGCGGTCCGGCGAAATTCAACTGTTTCTGATCAGAATTCGGACAACGTGCGGCTGGGCTAAGGGTTCCTTGTTGACTACGTAACCCTAAAAATAAACCATATTTTTTCTTCTGCCTATATTTCCTTCTTTCGTTATTAGATAAGCTGGCGCCTGGCAATAGGAAATCATATTAGGGACGAATATTAGAGAGCATTACACTAACGGCCTGCGTAATGTGAGGGACCATTAAGTAGGCGCTTGCCCTAGTATAGCACTGTACCCGGATTCTGCTAACATTATTAGACCACGGTTACACGGTCAGTCTGGCATCAGTTCAGTCCATCAGTCTGAGACTGACGCCAAAATGATGGCCGGAAAGTACATAATAAAAAAATAATCAATCCGGCAATCACACGGTTACACGATCATTCTCCCGTCAGTCTGGATCAGACTGATGGATTGAAGTGATGCCAGACTAACCGTGTAACCCTAGTCTTACAGTTTCATTACTTGTTCGTCTCAGTGCGTTTCAAGCCAAATAAATCATAATAATCCATGCATATCCATACTAATATTATAAATGCGAAAGAGTGTCTCTCTATCTGTCTGTTACCTCTTCACGCCCAAACCGTTGAACCGATTTTGCTGATATTTGGTATGGAGGTACTTTGAGTCCCGGGAAAGGACTTAGGATACTTTTTGTGTCGGAAAAGTGTACGGTTCCCACGCGATAAACGAATTTTCTCCCGACGAAGTTGCAGGCGTCATTTAGTAATATTATACAGTGTGTAACAAAAATAAGTGATAAAACTTAAGGGTGTGTACGTGTTCCTTGTAGAGAGTTCACTGTGAAAGTAGCAGCGCTGAAAGACGAATTTTTCTTTCACTTTTGTATGGGCAAGGGCCCGAGCGTCACGAGTTTCCCCATAACACAGAATAATATATACTCGTAATATTAGTATGCCCATACAAAAGTGAAAAAAATGTTGGTCTTTCAGCGCTGCTTCTTACACAGTGAACTCTCTACAAGGAACACGTACACACCCTAAAGTATTATCACTTATTTTTGTTACACCCTGTAGATGTGAAAGTGTGTATGTCTGCCTGTTACTTTCACGCCCACACCGCTAAACCGATTCTGCTGAAATATTGTATGGACTATGGTGATTGGTGATAGTTTGCAACTCATAAGAAAGGACATAGATAAACGAGTTTTGGCGTAACGGACTCAAAGTACCTATCTGCATATCTTTCAGCAAAATCTGTTCAGCGGTGAAGATACCTCTTCACGCCCAAACCACTGAACAGACAGACACATTTTTAGTATTTATAATATAAGCGTGGATTTATAATACTTATTATTTAACCAATCAGAACGTGTTTGTCGTTGGTTTGTTATCTTATATATAAAATTCTCGTGTCACAATGTTAGTCACCGTACTCCCCCGAAACGGCTTTACTGATTTTTACCAAATTGTATATGCATATTCAGTACCTAGGTCTGAGAATCGGCTACTGGGTACTTTTTATATTGATAAGTGCATTTGTTGAATAAATAATAGTTAACTATTACAACTCGAGACTGACGACGACCATTGTTTGTGCGACGGGATAGCGATGGACATTGCCATGGTGACATACCATACTTATTTAGTCACTTTAATAAAATAATACGGACGAAATACTTTACATGGCAAAGAAACGTTCGCCGGGACAGCTAGTACCTTATAAGAATACTGTTTTGTAGTTTGATGAAAAACGGAATAGATTACAGAAGCATGTATCAGTGCAATATAGCAAAATAAGGGTACTGACTACTGATGAAACCCAAACACAATTACGAGACGTAAACATCGGAATATTACTCGCAGACTTCCTCTTAATTATTAAGATCATTATTGTCAAAAGGAAAACAACTACAAAATATACTATTAATAACCTTATGGTTATTGGTTCCAAGTAGGTAGGAGCAGCCCACACAAAGATTACAGAAAACTCCTACTAACTCATACTCGCAAAAAATAATAATAAGAAAAAGTGTAGGTTTTTATTTCTTTCTAGGAAAATCTAATCTAGAAAATGCAGTCACAAGGTTTTTTTTTTGCTTTACTTCAGGGCTTCAAGAACTTTGAGACTAGTGAAAGAAACGTCTTCATCTAATATAAAAATTAGCCAAGTGCGAGTCAGACTCGCGCACGAAGGGTTCCGTACCGGTATAGAGCGAAAGTAGGTTTAAAAAATTAATGTTTCTTGTATTATAGGCTATAACCCCCCTAAATATTTACTGAATTCAACTGTTGTTAAAAATTATTGAAGTATAAATATGATTAGGGATTTTGTGAAAATTTCAAGCTGTTACAATTATTGAATACGAGCCAAAAAACCAAAAAAATCACGTTTCTTGTATGGGAGGGGCTCCCATACAAGAAACGTGATTTTTTTGGTTTTTTATTAATATAGTATTAAATATTAATTTGATTGCGTTTTTAGTATTTGTTTTTATAGCGGCAACCGAAATACACAATCTGTAAAAATTTTAGAAGTTTGGTTATAGCGGTTATTGAGTTACAGCCTGGAGACAGACGGTCAGACATCGAAGTCTCAGTAATAGCCAATAGGGTCCCGTTTTTACCCTTTGGGTACGGAACCCTAAAAATGTATTTTAAACTTTCTTAGGGCCTGTTTCACCACTGCCTGATAAAGTGCTGTATTGGCTATCCACAACTTTTTTGACAGATTCTCCATACTCTATCTGTCAAGTTAAGTGGTGGATAGCCTATCCGGTACTTATCAGGAAGGGTGAAACAGGCCCTTATAGTCTCGCTATAAGTTATACGAGTAGGTAAGTCTTGAATTATATTCTTGGAAATCCAGAGGTTTTTTTTTATTATTATAAAATTGGGGCCGTCTATGGACTGTTCGCCCATATCCTTTTTTTGTTATTTTATTATTTAGATTTTTCGCACCAAGGATAATTATTGAAGTAATATTATTTTTAATTAATTGTAGTCCATCACGCCATGGACCTTTTTTTAAATATAAACCTTCTCTGGATCCTTTTACTAAAGATCCAGAGAAGGTTTATATTAGGTGAAAAGTGATACGAAATTTACGGTGAATACTGAAATCTGGCGATTTCTTTTCATAGAAATAAAGACAGATAAAAGCTGACAAAAAGTCAACGGTAGGCATTGTCTACACGCCAAGTTTTGTCTTCTGTCTAGACCAGGGATGGCGAACCAGTGGCACGCGACATAAAATTTAAAGCACACTTCCCAAAATTAGTAGTATCGTATTTTAACCAACAATTAAGGTCCTCCTCGACATAGTGGGCATCAAATTAGAGCAAATTTAAAATACGCATTGGTTTGGTTCACAAAAAATATTGAATGCCACGTTTGCCAAAAGGGCACATTAATACGAAAAGGTTCGGCATCCCTGGTCTAGACTCTAGACAAAGACAACTGTCATTAGTCAATTCGAAATGTTTGTTTTGTTAGCTATTAACAATAGTTTAAATTAACAAATTAATGTGTTTTGCAACAATGCGTACAATAAGAATTTTCTGGAAATATAATTTTGAATAGGTACCTACGTAGTTTTTCGAATAAAACTTTTCGTCAAAGAAAGTAAGTAACATAGTATGTAGTCGCATTCTGTCATACCTAGCAAAGCTAGCATCAGCTACTTTGGTTGTAATTTCTTTTTAGGAATGGTACAAAAACATTTCAGATCAGATAACGCCTCCGCGGTCTAGTGGTACAGAGCGCGGCTCTTGACTCGGAGGTCGTGGGTTCGATTCCCGCGTTGGAAACATGTTATTTCCAAGTTTGGTTTGGTCAATGCAGGATGATCACCTGATTGTCTGACAAGTAAGATGATCCATGCGTCGAATGGGCAAAAAAAAGTCGGTCCTGCGCCTGATCTCAAACTCACTCACTCGGCGAAACACAGCGAAAGCGCTGTTTCACGCCGGTTTTCTGTGAGAACGTGGTATTTCTCCGGTCGAGCCGGCCCATTCATGCTGAAGCATGGCTCTCCCACGTTTCTTTTTGTTTTAAACTGTAATAACCGCGAACGTTTTACAGACAGACACAATTGGAAAGTTTCCTGCAATGTTTAATATTTTGTTTAAACCTACAGGCTGTCTACACAGTGCTGGATTTTTTATAAGTGTAGGCCACTTTATTTCCGCCGCCCCAAGTACGAAATCTGTCGCCCGCCTAGGACGCTGCTGCCTCTAGGCTGCGGCCTATACGGCTTATCAAAAAATCCAGGACTGAATGATTCAATAAAAATACTGTATAGACTGTAGATTCTGTCTCAATATACTCACACAGTATTTTTAAACACGAAATAACCAATACGTCTACATCAGTGCTTCACACCAGCTGTTCTTGTTTCAGTAATATGGTTTTACTTGCAATGATGTTATAAATGAAACTAGGTTACCTAGAATTCATTCATAAATTGTTTACCATATCAAAACTATTAGTACGTCTATGTTTACAGTTTAGTGTTTAGTTTAGGCATGAAAACGTTTGTATGAGGAGAACAGGAAACTCATAAAACTTAATACAGCTCATTTTGACTAACCTCTTAAGAATCTTGTTATTTTTATTAAAGATATTACCTACTCGAAACTTCGATCTTGCTTTTTGCAGTTAAAGTGAAGACTTAAATATCACTTATCAGACACTTTGGCATTTCGTAGACAAAATAAGCAAGTACGGTACGTTTGTTATTCATAAGTAGATAAATAGTAACAATGTTACTCAAAAATCAAAAGGAATCGGGTAAGCAACGTCCTTCTATAAAAAAATTAATTAAAAATAGTAAAACAGTGTAATAAAAAGATACCAACGTGAAACGGACACAAAACAGGTACTTCCCGAACAGCTGTACAATTTCATCGGAGAACAAACACAGAAACCGAAATTCACTATTGATTAGGACGAAAGCTGATACCGCCGGAACTCCAGACTGGCCGATTATTATATTTACATACAAACCTCAACATATTTTTTGTTATTATACTTTTCCCATTAAAATATATTAATACGATACGAATCACAGAATTCGTTCTGTAGGTATTTGTTCTGAGGATACGATTCGTAGGCTTAAAAAAAAAGTGTTTACCAATTTTGACTGACAGAAATCTGACGGTATTTTTTACTGCCTCTTGATGCTTATGCCTATAAGCTACAAACCTGGGCATCCTCATTGAAGCGGAGTCTGCTGGACGGCGACGGTCTCTCCAGCAGCAGAAGCTCAGTGAGGACAATCACTCCAAACACAGCGAAGAACATGATGAATATGAAAAAGCTGATGTTGGCTCTCTCCTTCGCGCGGGAAGCCACCCGCGGCTTCCACCGCATGATGCGACACTATCATGGGACACTGTTGTTATGTTGCCGTCACTCGGTCATTGGAGCACGACGCACCTCCCGAACTGATCAACAATGAGTGACAGCGAGCTCGGTGTTGCTAGACACGAATGAAAATTACCCGAAAATGATCGAAACACATGTTTTAACTACCAAGGAAGTTAAATAGCTAACTGTAAAAAGAGTCCCAAAAAAGGGGCGAGATATCGATGTTTTAAGTGAATTCTTTAAAAAAGACGACTTCGAAAAAGGCGTAAGTTATAATTATTATTGCTGTGATAAAATCCCAAAAAAAGGACAAAATGACGATATTTTTGAGAGACTTCTTTCAAAAATGAGGAAGTTATAATATTACGTTTGGCTATAAATATTCATTAGGATCGATAGAACTAAAATACGTTAATCAACCCATTTGAGACAGTAGCCGTGTGTTAGCTTTGACAACGTTTGTGTATTTGAGTCATTACGAATCTAATTGGTTACGGTTGCGTAATGTTATACAGATAAAAAATTAAAACTCGTTAATGATAAAGGTACTTATTGAATGTTTTTTAGTCTAGTTTTATGTTATTTCATTTTTAGGGTTCCGTACCCAAAGGGTAAAAACGGGACCCTATTCCTGAGACTTCGATGACTGTCCGTCTATCCGTCAACGACTAAGTAGATATACCGTAATTAATTTATCATCACTACTGAAACCAATAACAGGTAACATTTTGCCAAAATTCGTGCACGACTCGAACTCTAGCAACACCGCGCTAGGGCGGATCGCGCATGCGCCGGCCGCCCTCGCTCAATGAGTACGAAAGCTCCAAACCCCCTCATAGAATCTACGATCGTTTTGAAAACAAACACCCAGCAACACTCCGTCTAAGCATATTGCTTTTAAGCACGTTTAAGAGGATTTAAAAAATCTTTACAAACTTCTTTGAAACTCGAAATAAAAACGTAAATTATATTTCTATATTTCAGATTTTTGTTTCGAATATAAAAATCGGCCAAGTGCGAGTCGGACTCGTGCACAAAGGGTTCCATATAGAGCAAAAATAGGTCATTAAATGTATTTTTGTATGGGAGCCCCTTTTCTTAAATTATAATTATTGAGGATATTGTGAAAATTTTAAGTGACTAAGATACCTGTTGCCATTATCGATATCGAGCAAAAAAATTCAAAAAAATCACGTAAAGTTGTATTCGTAATTCCAGCCCCCTTAAATATTTTGCTATTACAGCGGCAACACAATCTGTGAAAAGTTCATAAGTCTAGCTATAGCGGTTCTTGAGATACAGTCTGGAGACAGACAGACTCAGAACTCTTAGTAATAGGGTCCCGTTTTTACCCTTTGAGTACGGAACCCTAAAAATTACGAGAGTCAAAGTTCATTTCGCATGGTAAAAACTAAAAACGTTCGTTTCGTTTTGGACTTTTTCTTGTAGATGTAGGTCTAAACCAATATGACTTTAATTTATTAACATTAGGGTAAATTTTGGTATACTTAGATATTTTATAGGTTATCCTACACCATTGGTCCCCAACCTTTTCTTCATGCGGGTCACAAACATGTTTTGGTCTCAGTGTCGCGGGCCGCAACAAAATTTTGAGGTTTAAAAAATAACGTTCTTCAAAATTAACGATTTAAAAGATAAAAAAATTCACGTTACGTTAGTAACATAGAATATCATTGCTTTCACGATGTCACTTTACATTATTTTGCCGGTGGGCGTGAAATTAAAAATAGTTTAATATCACGCGGGACACGAATAAAGTCCCGGCGGGCTACGGGTTGGGGATAGCTGTCCTAGACCATACAACAGACTCAGTATGGACGCAATGGAAAATTAACAAAATGGCTGGCAAGTGGTACTTAAAGACTACTATGCGAAAAATGAAGTGTTGGAAACAAAATATATTTTCAGTCAGATGAATAAATAAAAGTCAATTTATATGATTTTTTTTTTTGTTTCAATATACAGTTTACCAGACTGACCATCTTCTCGAAACAGGTACGCTGCCCCCCTAGCTAAAATCCTGGGTACGCCCATGATTGTAAGTTGTAACGCCTTTAAGCCCGGCCGCACATTGTCCGAAATTTCTGATCAGAAACATTTCGACGTCCTGACGTCGCTCAGTACAAAATGTAAGAGACGCTGTCTCTTACATTTTGTACTGAGCCGAGTGAGCTCGAACTCGCCGGAAGGATATTTCGGATAGTGTGCGGGGTGGCGCGGGCGGTCCGGCGAAATTCAACTGTTTCTGATCAGAATTCGGACAATGTGCGGCCGGGCTAAATCAGCATCATTATTTATTCGTCACATCTAGAATCTATCTATCTAGAAAATAGATGTGAATAAAATTAACACAGACGATCATATTTTTTAAGCTATTGCATACGCTGCATAACTTTTTTCGCAGGCTTTGAGCGAGGCGACCGAAACAAGAAATTTCGTAACGAAAATAAACCTCACACTCGTTTATCGTAGTTTCAGTTCGGCAGACTTCGGCACGGTGTTTGTACTTTGTGTGCGTGCGACTAGACGTATGTGTGTAGACTAGTAGCTGTTATTACTGCAATAGCTTTACCGCGGCAGTTCCCGAGTGCCACATGTATTTTTTTTTAATTAAAGTATAAAGGACGAATTTCCAGTTTACTGATTACTCTATGTCGATGTCGCAGCCGACTGGTTTAAATAGCCGTTCAATCAAACAGCTAGCCCTTTGACTGAACAGCGCCATGCAATCACACGTCTAGCTTTTATATTGAATATTTTAGTCGCTCAAAACGTTCAACACTACAGCTGATTCAAAAGCCGCCGTCTAATTGAAGTAGTTCAGCACGCACCGCTGCGGCGCTAGGTACGCTTATTTACAATATGGCGTCAACTAGCAGCTGTTTGTTGGTGTTTGTGGTTGTTTTTCGGAAAGAGAGTAGTTTATAAAAGTTACAAGTGTTATTAAAGAGACAAAAATAGTGGAGGCACATACGAGTTAATTAAAATTTCAACAAATATTCGAGGAGAAATTTCGGGATTATGAAATGGATGGACGCAGCCTCCACAATCCAGAAAATCCAAAAGTTGGTTAGGTTAGGTTAGAACTTAGACCACAACACAGAGGGAGCCAAGCGAACGCAGCGAGCGTGCTGCGGCAGCAGCCGGCGACCGTCGTCAAATAAAATGCCCCCCGCCAAAACAAAAACAAACACAATCCAGAAAGTCCAAAAGTAGGTTAGGTTAGAACTGTGACTGTGCTGCGGCAGCAGCCGGCGACCGTCACAAAACACGCCTCAGAATTTTTTATTTTTACTTATTGCATTAAACTTTTAGTCACCCCTTAAACTTAATCCGAGAATAATCTTTAATAAAATACAAAAAGTTTTCCTATTCTCCCAAATTACATATTAAGCTAATGGTCGCCCTAGTTAATTAAACCTAAACCAGTTGGCTAAGCGTCGTCTAGCTGTAGTGTTGAACGTTGTAGTCAACAAGTCGGCTAAACGACGTATAGCCGTGTGATTGAATGGCGTTGTTCAATCAAAGGGCTAGCTGTTTGATTGAACGGCAATTTAAACCAGTCGGCTGCGATATCTATCTATACACAGCAAGATTTAAGAGATATTAATATATTACTAGCTGTTTGACCGAGCTTTGCTCGGTATTCGATAAAACACGAATAAAACGACATTTTCTTAAAATGATTCCTAGCTAGGTCGGTTTATCTCCCCCAAGATAGCGAGGCCTCGATTTCTTACTTCACAGCCAAAATACCGAATGCAATATTTTGACTAAGTACTACTTACTCGGGCTCCTTTTACGCAAAACGATTCAATAGTTTAAAGGTGGGCACTTACCACTGGCAGGCCGAATGCTCGTTTTGTCATTTTATAAAAAAAAACAATATTAATTATTTTTAAACGTGGGAGAGCCATGCTTCGGTACGAATGGGCCGGCTTGAGCGGATAAATAAGACGGGCTCACAGACCCCTACCCTATTACCCTATTCCCTGCGCACCTGCAGCGCTTCTGATGCTGCGAGTGTCCATGCCTCCATGGGGCATGGGCGACGGAAGTTGCTTTCCATTTTCAGGTGACCTTTGCTCATTTGCCCCTTATTTCATAAAAAGAAATCTGACATTTGTCTTGTGACAGTTGACACTTGACAGTGGCATGTGTCAGACCTGCGGACCATCCGGACTTCCAAAATATCAAAACTTTATTTTAGCTTGTATTTTTGGTTATATTAATATTTGAGCCCAATAAAAATGGTCGCAGAAGACGACAATATTTTTAGGGCTTTCGCCAAGGCTATGTACAACACCATTGATTCTCCAGTAACGTGGTTCCGAGGTAAACTACCTTTATAAACATTTTGTTATGTAAGTCCTCTTTGCTTATTTTGTGTTATTGATATCACTGTTCACTTCTTTTACAGAGAAAGTAGTCGAACCGAACCAGAAGCAATATCCTTGGTATCACAGAAAGTACCCAAGGGTACCAACCATTGATGAATGTTACTCTGACGACGTAGTCTGCGACTTTGAAGCAAATCATCAATTTAAACGTGATAAGTTAGTTTCCTTTAATTTATCTAATATCTTGACCTTACTCTTTCAATAATATCTATCTGAATCTAATAATTTTTAGTAACTATAAAATTTTTAGTAACATAAAACAATTTATAGTAACCAACCCCCCTAATTATAGCTTCAATGAAGTCCTGATCATATCAAAATTGTACCTATTCTTGTCAAACAAATACCAAACAATATACTTTTAGGATTTTGACCTATGAATATACACTTTTACTTTAGTCTTAGTTGAAACTGTATTATTGTAATATATTTTAGCAGGTTTATTTATTGCATGGAAATAATTACTATTGTTTAAAGTTTAAAGGATTTGTGCTACAATTAACTAGAATTTCTCTTATTATAGGGCTGTGGACTCGGAAATTCTGAATATTCTTCGTATGCGCTATGAGGATTGCATGATGTATGAAAATCCTGATCATGCCACTCCATGCAAACCTCTGTGGGACAAATATAAGGATGCTGAGGAAGCCTGGTTTATAAAATGTTAGTTTTTTTTTACAGTAAGACTAGTAATAGCAAAAGTTATGAAGTTGTTAGTTATGTTATACATTTTTATAACTGCCATACAAAAAAAACGTTTTAATACCTTGATCATGGGAAAACCAGACACAATGCTATTCAATTGTTATCCCGGTTGCCAGTGACCGCTTGGGGCTTGAGGCGTTAATAGCAGCTACAAAAATGTATTAAAACTTGCTGACGTGGGAGAGCCATGCTTCGGCACGAATGGGCCGGCTCGACCGGAGAAATACCACGTCCTCACAGAAAACCAGCATGAAACAGAGCTTCCGCTGTGTTTCGCTGAGTAAGTGAGTTTACCGGAGGCCCAATCCCCTACCCTTTTCCTTTCCCCCCCCCCCCCCCCCCCCTATTTCTTTCCGTACCCTCCCCTATTCCCTTCCCTACCCTCCCCTATTACCCCTTAGAAGGCCGGCAACGCACCTGCAGCTCTACTGATGCTGCGAGTGTCCATGGGCGACGGAAGTTGCTTTACATCAGGTGACCCGTTTGCTCGTTTGCGCCCTTATTTCATTTAAAAAAAAATGGTTACAATATTTATAAGGTGTTATGTATTAGAATGAATTATCTGTGTGTCTTTAATCAAATATAATTATGAGTTGTGACTCTAATGTTAAGCAAAGGCAAAAGTTTGTGAGTGTGTTGCTACTTGCTTCATATACTAAACTCTTATAATGTCATAAAAAAATTCATAAAAAAGCCTATAATTAATTTCATTTCAAATTTTCCCTTCGTACTTTTACTCTCTGTAGATAAGGCATATTAAAAAAAAAACGACATCTACAAAAAATCATTGCATCAGATGCTACAAAAAAAACAGCTTCATCCGCTGACCAAAAAAAAGTGCCTGTAGCTCTAAAAGACGCAAAAATCGCAGTTGAGTGTCTATGACAAAAATGTACGACAAGAGTCCCTCTATAAGATGTGCTATGATTTATTTTGAATACGTTTGAATCTTGGAATAAAATGACAAAATTATGATTTCGTCCATACAAAAAATAATTAATTATTTATTTTTTATCTCTGTAGATACAGCATATTGAAAAAAAACGACATCTATAAAAGTGACAGTGTGCCCCGCCAAGATGAGCCAAGCGAAGCGTGCAAGGGCACTACCTACCTTTTCTCGAAACGTTTCGTCGTATTTTTGAACCCTCGTAAATTTGGTTTGGTAAAGATTTCCCAATAACTTGTTAAGTGTGGGTTCGATTTTAATATTTATAATTTCATTGCAGATGGTGATCTCGGTGCCAACGCTGATGCTCGCAAAGCTTACATGAAGCAGAAGCACCGTCTGATCTGGGAGAGACGCAACGGACCTCTGTCCGACCTCACCAAGTGAAGTTATTGTTTGCCCTGTTAAATACGTAGAATTAAATATACATTGAATTTAAGTTGATTTTTTAGTTGCTCCAATTGTTTTAAAAATAAATTTAACTCCATAAATGAGTTTAAATGGCATTTTTAGTAACAAATAACGACACAAAATACTAGATGACGCCCGCAACTCCGTTGCGCTGAAATTTGTTTGTCGCACTCGAACCTTACACTTTTTTGGGAGAAAAAGTATCCTATGTCCTTTCCCGGGAAAAAACCGCCGCGAGCCACGAATCCGCGAGCGGGCACCCGTCGCGTGCGCCCATCACATTTAGCGCTGCAAGTATAATTTTTATCTCGAGCGTGTACAGTTGTGTCGAGTAAATTACCATGGATTATTTACTAATTTATTATTTGGTTAATAACGTCGACTGCGAAAAGGGTACGCCCGCGCCTTCCAGTATATAATAAAGTACTCTGTGTCCGCGCCGTATGTCCGCCGTACCCGCCGCGCGTGTAGGGATTGCAATCCGGCGTCATTTTCAATCCGGACCGGATTACCGTCAAACCAGCCCGATCCGGCCGGATTGATGAAATTAAACTAAAAAAAAACGAAAATCATCCTATTTTTGCTTTCTAATTAAAAAACAAGGCATATATGCATCACTTGTAGCTGATTAATGCAATATTTACAAAGCGAGATACTCTTTAAACATGGATGGATGGAAAAACATGGAACAATAATATTTTAAATGTCCGTATGGTTGATCAAGCACATTACGGCATTATCGCAACCAAGTCGGCCTAGCCTAAAAGAATGAGCAGGTTAATTGCACCCTCCCCACCACCATACGTAACTGTAGTTTATGGCGAGTTGATATTTAACGATATAGATCCATTTGTTGCTCATCATTTAAAAGCGTCACTTAGCAAATAACTTCTAAAAGAGCTGCTGCGGTTCCGTAGTGCCGCTAGTTTTTGATAATGTATGTATAGTCAATGAATATACATTTATGACGTATTTTACACTACTTACTAACAACATCATCTCAATCACGTTCAAAGGAATTTGAACGAAAAGTTCTTTTATACTTCGTTAAATACATTTTTTTAGTTGATTGAATATTACTCAATAACTTTGAAGTCTTCTTAGCCGTTATAGTTTTCCTTTTAAATTCAGCAAATTTCCTACTCCCGTGATTTTTTCACATTTCTAGAAGCAACCGTTTAGCTGGTACAAGGGGGGGGGGGGGGGGGGGAGACACTGGACTCTAACTATTTTTTCCACTTTAAAACTTCATATTGCACAAATGGATCCCTAAATCGGAAAATGATCTAAGAATACTCGTAATATTTTTTAAAACCTATCCAATGAACACGTGGACGCGAGAAAAAATCATCCCCGCTTCATGTGTATGGGAGGTACCATAAAAAATATATATTTTTAAAATTTTATATACCATTTTGTTGGAATCATTAATATTATGTATATTCATGCCAATTTACAGCTTTGTAGGTCCTATATAGTCTCTGCGCAAACCGCGGACAGGCAGACGGACTGACAGACCGAAACTATAACGGTTCATTGTTTACTAGAGAACCCTAAAAAAGTGAGAAAAAGCTTATCCAGGGGTAACGCATTTAACGTAAGTTATTCATGCAACAACCATATTAGTTTGCCACAAATTAAAGTATATTATTATTTATACCTAGCAATATTCTACGAAATAAACCTTAACTTGTAAGTACATGAGTGAGTGTACGCATAGGCATGCGCAGCACGGCATACACTCACTCATTTACTTACAGGTTGATGTTTATTTAGCGGAATTTTGTTAAAAATATTAATATACAAAATTTTAAGCTATGGATTTCCGCAAAGTAACGCCTGATTCTATTAACTATTACCACAAACCGCTAACACCGGATCCGGTCTCCGGATCCGGTATATTGGGACCGGATCCGATACCCGTAAAATGACGCCGGATCCGGCAAATTTCCGGATCCGGTTATCCGGATTGCAATCCCTACGCGCGTGTGACAGTGCGTCGCCCGCGTCCGCGCTCCGTCGCACGCGCCTGCGCTGCCCATACCATTTTTCATTAGGCGGGTCCACACCAAGCGAGCAGCCGCGGGCGAGGCATGCTCGCCGAGGGCGAGGCGGACGGGCGTACACAGCAAGGTTGCCTCGCTCGAACAGCCCGAGCCATTCCTCACAAAGACACGATGGCACCGCACGTACGCACAGCCGTGGCAGCTTATGCTTTTATTCTGCTATACACAACTATAAAAAATAGGAGAATCTCGTCTGTGTGATCCTAACAGAGACTTCATTTTTTTAGATCCTTAACTGGAATATTCATTTTGCGGCAGATTTTTCTCCAAGAATCTTCCCTCATCCCTCTGTTAGAGTAATTGGGATCCCTGGCATCCCAAAGCCATACATTTGAGGCGTATAAACTTATTAGTTGTCGACTCTGATCGTTTATTTTTGAACCGCGGCACAAAATAAAACATGTGACGTCCACACTGCGCGAGGCAAACGACCGAGGCACCTTTGAGCATTTCAAAAAACCGACACCGCTCGGCTCGGCCGCGCGCGCGCTCGCCCGAGCGTGAGCATGCGCCCGCCTCGGGCAAACAACGTCCACACCAAGCGAGCGTACGGCCGCGGCGGCTCGCTTGGTGTGGACCCGCCTGTTGGCCTTAACAGTTAATAAATCAAAAATTGCTTAAAAACATTAGGGGAAGTAAAGAAAAAAATATAACCTTTGAAAAAATAACATTTATTTTCCACAGCTACATTCATTTTCATGCAATATTCACGAAATACAAATTCATACATTCATATTCGCTAGTTGAAACTACAACGAGAAATAAAGATCACAGAATTACGAAGACGTAGAAAAACTCAACTAACATCTTCTATTACTGCACTTTGAAGAACCTTAAAACTATTACATATACTCCTTATAAACTGTTCTTTTAATTGGTCACAAAATAAAAACATTGACTTAAAAATACCTACTCGACGCCACTAGTCTTAAGAATTAAGAAAAAATTCATAAGAAGCAGCAAAATAATGGTAATTAAATATTTCTCATTGCATTCTCTTACCAAATAAAACCTCTAACTTGTCACATTAGATATAATTCAACTTAATACTTAATTTCACAATTAAGCCACTTAAATGCGGGATGGCAGTGTTTTCGCATATCAAAGAAAAATTGCCTGAAACAATTTATATTATATGCAAGGCCCCGCTCACATTACAGAAATATTGCAAAGAAAATTCCACATTAATACTGTTCTAATTCGAGTCACTCAAACGTAAATAAATCTGATTTTGTACCATCGACTATGTTCGCGTTAACATATTATACTCTGATTGATTTCGTTAGTGATCCTAACTGATACGTGAATATCACAGAATTAACGATGAACAAAAAAAAATTAAAATGTACACATTTATTTACAAAAAAAATGAATAAAGCTAATAAATAAAATGATTTATGATTCTTATCAAATACTTAACACTACTCAAATAACGCTAAATAATCTGGAATAAGTCAGGGCGTAAAATAAGGGCGGACAAACACTACCGGCGCGCGCGGGGAACAGATAAGTTGCGCGGCCGGCAGCCCGCTGGTGTGGATCGGCAAGCTGGGACTGTTCAAACCACTGATCCCTGTAAAGGTGTCGACACACGGCGCCGACCGACGCTGCGTTTTTACAACTCAACGATAGACTTCAAGGCTTACTATTCAACGATAAAACCTAATACGAGCACAAACGATCACAAGCTCTCGCTTTATGAAAATGTTAATTTACCTTACAAAGCGACTAGACAACGCAATCGTTTGCCCTATGTATAAATATAATCGTTAAACTTAACATTTCTGTTTGCTCACGCGCCATCTATATAATCTTACAAATCAATCTACGCTTTTTTTAATATTTGGCGTGGTAGCTATGTTAATAGTAGGATAAATTTCACAATAATAATTCAGACATTCAGAAATTACATAGCCGAAAAGTATAGCACGATTTGTAAGACTATGATTCTTTGAAAGGCGGATCAAAACAGCGCATGCGCAAACATTATAATATACAAACTAGGCCGGTAGGTTCGTTACTTGTAGTGGACATATACAATAAATTAGTATCAAACTATCGCACAAACATTTCATAATTTCCGAAAATACATTTTTTTAAATAATTTTATACCAACGCAAGTGCGATAGTTACTTACAAATATAATTTTTGGCGCATGTTGATATAACCTTAGTCGAAGCACACAGAGACACGATGGAATTATTTTATCATAAGTAAGTCTAAAATACAAATAATTAAAACGAAGCTCGAAATCTCTCAAATGCGTTTTCCGTTGGCTTAACGTGTGTGCGTTTCATGAGTGTACGCGCGTTCTCGTGTCTCAGTGTGCCTCGACCCCAACAAGAGATCAGTGTTGCAAACATAATATCCTCGTATAGGGTTGCCAGGCGTCCGGATAAAGCAGGACACAGTCAGGCTTTTTGATTGCTTGTCCGGCCAAAATTAAGAGGAGTCCGGCTTTTGTAGAGCTTTGAATCGATAATTTTATATGAAAATCAACTATTTTTAGGTTTTACACCTAATGAAATGTAAAATTGTTTTTAATAAAACAGAAAATTACGAACGTATTCCTTCACTAAGAGTTCAGATTCTAAGTAATCGATAGCAGGACTTTTTTGTACAAATGTCCGGCCAAGCTGGCTTCTTTGTGCGGCTTTTTGGCTAAGCGACCAGGCAACCCTATCCTCGTAAAATCAGGCACAAGCTATGTATAGCAGGACTTTTTTGTACAAATGTCCGGCCAAGCTGGCTCCTTTGTCCGGCTTTTTGGCTAAGCGACCTGGCAACCCTATCCTCGCAAAATCAGGCACAAGCTATGTATACAATTGTACATCGAATACTTTTATAAAACATTTGAACATCTTTAATTGACTTCCACTCGCGACCGTGCAGTCGCCTCACTAAAAATATTTAAGAATTTTATAAACATTTACACATGTATATAAATTTTTCGAGTTACCATAAATGTTATCTAAAATAATAAATTCGAATTGTTGATATTTCACGACTCGCACATATCCGATTCCAAATACCTTAACATAAAACCTCTTAACGTACGTTATATTAAGTAGGTACGTGAATTTCAACTATATTTTTTCAATTAAGTCATTTAAAGCCGATCGGATCACGTTAAATACTTAGAATCAGCGGAGATCACATCGAAGGATAAAACACTATACAAAAACTAACATCTACTACATATTATTGTACTTTAGTGAACATTCGAAAAATGTTTCCTACACCTGGCCAATGAGTAGCTCCGAAATCACGATACCAGAGTAAAACACACGGATCTGATAAATACAAAAATAATATTAACAATAAAATAAACTTACACGTAAGTTACACTATTTGAGCTCAAAACAATCTGATATGTAGTTTAAGTATGTAATACTGCATACGAAGATTATGAATCAAATTCATAGTCAAAGATTAAAAAAATAACATTTGATACACAAATAAAAGTTGATTCATAAAATTCAAATAAATGCGTGGTCAGAGCTCACTTTGCAGAGGTGCGAAACATTTTTCCAACGATATACATCTTTTAGCCTAGAAACAACACAAAAATATACACCATCTTAAAACATTATTGTTATAGACATCACAATCATAGGACACTTATTTGTCTGAACGGTAAAAGTTGAGGAGCTGTAGAATTAGAACATGCATGAGGAATGCTTCTCGTTGGTCGGGAATGAGTTAAGCGGCGTCGAACTGCGCCGCCAGACGAGTGCGACCTGCCGACATACAAACATATTTTTATTAGGCATTTTGATTATCATTATGATTATCCTATTTCAATATTAGCACATAGTCACAACAAGAAAATGGTATTCATAAAAATATCGTTAACATATTTTTATGAATACTGATTGGGTTCTGATTGGTCAAAACTCCAAAAGTCAGTCGTATCGTTTTTTGACGTATTTGCCCCTAGATGAGCAATTTTACTGTCGATATCACGCTACAATTTTATTGAACAGTTTATTTGACAATTATATTGAACCCTAGACGGTCAATAATATTACGCAATACGTGATATTGGCAATAAAATTGCTCGTCTAGACTAGGGGCCGGCTATGACTGCATCGAAGATTTATGTTTAATTAAAACAGGAATAGGCCTTTTCACTAGAATTTACCCCTCTTTAACAATTATTTAGGTGGCTACAAGTGATCGAAGGCTACAAGTAATGAATTCAACTCACGTTTATTATCCTGCGCCAGGAGTGCGGTGGGCGCGGGCAGCGCGCTGGCTGGCGGCGAGCACCATAGACCCGTCTTTGGAGATTCGAACACGCGGGAACCCTGGACAAAAACACGACATGGCCTTACAGAAATATTCTTATATCTACAGAGTGTAACAAAAATAAGTGATAATACTTTAGGGTGTGTACTTGTTCCTTGTAGAGAGTTCACTGTGAAAGTAGCAGCGCTGAAAGACCAAATTTTTTTTTCACTTTTGTATGGGGAAACTCGTAACGCCCATACAAGAGTGAAAATTTTTTTTCGTCTTTCAGTGCTGCTACTTTCACAGTGAACTCTCTACAAGGAACACGTGCACACCCTAAAGTATTATCAATTATTTTTGTTACACACTGTATAAATAATCATTAGATTTTAATTTCTAGTGTATTCGCATTATCAAGAGGTCATCCACTAATTAAGGGCCTGTTCACATCTCCACGTCACGACGTCGTCAATGTAG
The DNA here is from genome assembly GCF_905147365.1 of Aricia agestis. Taxonomy (NCBI): domain Eukaryota; kingdom Metazoa; phylum Arthropoda; class Insecta; order Lepidoptera; family Lycaenidae; genus Aricia; species Aricia agestis. Next base: position 9,760,824 of record NC_056417.1, read on the forward strand.
CACGGTACGTTGACGTGACGTGCAAATTAACGTTAACGTAACGTAAAATGCACAAAATTTAGAAATTCATCTGCGCGTCGCGTTGCGGTCTGAATTGAACCTTTAAGTTGAGATAATCCGACCAAATAACGTCCGACAATTTCTTCGGTACCTTCTGTCCGGGCGGTGTGTCGTGCACGGAGTAGTCCTCCACACACTTGGCGACGAGGTCGCGGCGCTGCGGCATCACGCCGCCGCACAGCGACCACTGATCCCCGTTCTCGGTGAATATAGCCGCGTACTGACGGAGGAACACGCCGACCGCTTCTATGCCTGGAAGAAAGATAAATTGTTATATTATGTGTAAGTTGTTTATGATATTATGGTTGATGAATTTTAAAATTAGAGATTCGGATATTTTATTAGATGTTTTATGGACGTTGTTTTGCACCACGCCAGTCTCGTTCTGTACGGCAGTAAGTACCTAGGACTTGTGACTTATGCAACGGAAATTTTGATTGTTACATAACCTCGTTGTATCGATTATAGAAAGTACAATTTCTTATACGCCACAACAAAAACTTATTAGAATAAAACATTTAAAAAAACTTAATACAAAAGCATAATCTTACCCAATTCAGCCTTCGGGAAGGACGGTCCGTAGTGCTTAGAGAACTCCACGAATATATCCTTGCTGGACATGGGCGAGCGCTCGCTGAGCATCTGAGCGACGCGCCACACGCAACGCCAAGTATTGGACAGGCGGACATGGCGTCCGGCTGTCTCCAGGACTCCGGCCCCGGCCAGCTCCGGCAGATCGGGCTCCGCCCCGACCAAAGCCCGGAAGGCGCTCACGAAGTACTCCTCAGTGGAGCCCCGAGCTACGCTCCGATCGGCGGATAGGACCGCGCAGGCAGCCAACGCCGCGCTGGCCCAGCGTGGGGATTCCCCGGGCATATGCACTATTCCTCCCTGCACGAAACCTCCACAAGCGTACACCATCGCTTCGAGCGTCTTCACTTCTAGAACATCAGGCGACGGGGGTGCCCCGAACTGAGCGGTGTATCTAGCGGTTAACAATGACAAGGCTATAGGAGCTAAGGCCTTGAGCCGTTGAGACATAACCGCTTGTGCTGCTTTGGCAGTCAGTCTGACGCTTCTCTCTCCGTTGGCCTCACAGTATACTGACACCGCGTCGGGTATCAGCTCGAATAGGTCGACCAATTTAACGCAGCCGTAGTGGGCGACGCGGAGTTGCCTTCCAAAGTGGGAGTGATAGGCGGGCACGAAGCGGGAGAACTCCATCCTTAAATTGGGCGTGTAGCACAGGAGTTCGACGGCTTGGATGCCGAACTCTATCGTTCTCGCTTGCTCCTCCGGTGTTGGGGTGCGACGGGGGAGGGATAGCATGCCGTCGGCCATGATAATGCTTTGTGGTGCGACTTTCTCTAGGAGCTCCTCTACGGTGCACACGCCGTAATCTACTGGTGAGAAGGGGCGGCCGAAGGTGGCTTGATAGAGTTGTGGTACGTCATGCAACATGACCGCTCGGCCGGGCTGAGCCTTCAGCAGCTTGATGAGATCGGACGTCCAGCGCCGGTTCTGAGCGGTCGCGGAAATCGTGATCACGCGGTACGACCCAGAACCTAACACCTAATGACAGAAAAAAACAACATTTTTGTCATGAAAAGTATATAAAGAAATAAGGAACTTCGTTCCAATAAATCCTTAGAAAGGTATATTGTTTATACTGTGAATTTTATTCTTCCATCAACACAACACAGATCTTTTCTGATGGTTATAATATCCCAGTTTCGATTTTAGTTAATTTTATACGTGGGAGATCCATGCTTCGGCACGAATGGGCCGGCTCGACCGGAGAAATACCACGTCCTCACAGAAAACCGACGTGAAACAGCGCTTGCGCTGTGTTTCGCCGAGTGAGTGAGTTTACTGAAGGCCCAATCCCCTACCCTATTCCCTTTCCTACCCTCCCCTATTCCCTTCCCTTTCCATCCCTACCCTCCCCTATTACCCTATTCCCTCTTAAAAGGCCGGCAACGCACATGCAGCTCTTCTGATGCTGCGAGTGTCCATGGGCGACGGAAGTTGCTTTCCATCAGGTGACCCGTTTGCTCCTTTGTCCACTTATTTCATAAAAAAAGTTAATGATATTTGTATTTACTTCCATAAACAAAAAATTTACAAAATAGCCGCTGGTTATACTTAAATGGACGATTATAACATCATTTACTTTCGTACACATTTGTTAAGGTTTCTCGTAACTTCTATCGCTAGTCACTACTCAACAATATACTTACAACAATGGAAGTACTGAGAGCCGCCAACAAATCAGGTAGCTTGGTGAAACCATAGTCAGCAACTCTGCATTGACGACCGAAATGATGATGGAATGCAGGGATAAGCCTGCAAGATATTTTTTTATTTACTTCACCATCCTAAGATCTAGTTATACATGTAATTATAAAATTTTCCACAAAGTTGTTGTCAACAATTATTCTCTGTGGTCAATAGAGTAGACCAGGGTTTCTCAAAGTGGGGTACGCGAAAACCTAGAGGTTCGCCATTTGACGGCAGGGGCAACAGGAGTCATTGTTAGATAATAATTGTCTGTTAATGAAACTCTTCAAGCTGATTTAAAAATGATGTCTTTGATAGATTTTTGGGCAGCTAGACAGGCAGAGTATTTCGAACTCTCAAGCAAAGCGGCGGGGCGGGGGAAGGGGATTTCAATATAAGTAAGGGGTTCGCTCCCACCTGGAAATTTAACAGGGGTTCGAGGAGCCAAAAGTTTGAGAAACCTTGGAGTAGACTAACATTGGTTATTTGTGGCATGATAATAAGATCACTGATAGCTAGACAGTTCATATCTTTACAGATGATTGCCTTTAACAACAAAAAACAAAACTATTACAGCATTCGTGTTTTATTCTTACTTAGTTTTTACTCGCAGTTGGCAAGGCCCGAACCTAGTTACCAATTAAAATAATGCAAACATCAGCCTGTTTTCAAACTTTAGTGTTCAAGGACCACTTCACCTAGATTCAGGGACAATACTTACGCATTGGGAGCACCAGGCCATATCATATCGGGCAGGCTGTTGAGTTACAATCGCAGCTATAAAACTATTTGATGCATGTTTCAAGCAATATTTTTTTTTTTGTATGCCTATTATAATGCCATAGTGAGTTATTCTAATTAATGCTGTGACATGATAGTGCTGTATGATTTCTGATACATTAAATTAATTATTTTTTTTAAAACGTTTAAAATTAGTTAGTTTATTGTCTATAAGTCACTAGGCACGGAACTACATTTAAAAAATAACCCATTTATTTAAAGGGTATGTTAATGGTCGGCATTTTTAAATAACTATTACTACTAAGCGACATTTATTTTGATCAGTAATTGTAATATAACTCTTCTGCCGTGACACAAAGTTTTAATGCACGATTTGACAAAATGTCTGAATCGACAGATAATTTTAAAAAGTATGTTATACAGCGAACATTACTGTAAAATGAGTTGTGTTTTTTGATGTGCCAAGTGTTTTGTATGTAAGTACTAATATTTCATGCAAAATGAAAGTCAAAGCCCTTAAATAAAAAAAACAAACAAACGTCATAAATTGACATTTGTGTTATGTCACACTTTGACGTTTGTGCTATGTCACAACACTCACTTGCTGAACGGTATGGAGCAGCGCGGCGCGGTGCGCAGCAGGTCTATCAGTTCCCGCTCGAACAGCGCCAGCATGGGCTCCAGAGACGGCGCAGTACGCGGCTTCTCGCGCTCACCATTAGAGCGGATAGTTTCGCCTGTACAATTTACATGTAATGTAGCTAAAGATTTTACAAGCCGTCCATTTCGAATAACTTAATGAAACTGAATGAAACACTCTTTTAATGAAATTTAAAAACCCTTCCATCAATCATTGCAGTCTTTCCCAACCTGTGGTTCGAGGACCATACATAAATGCAAATGTCACGTAATCGCTATGCTTACTTAGCACGGCGATTTTTTTGGAGTAATAACTGTGCTTGATTTTCTAGGAGTCCCTGGCTAAAACGGTTGAAAAACACTGAACTATTGCAAAAGGTTAGAGACGTATCCATTATCCGTAGTATTTATTTACGGCCGCATTTTTAATTTAATAAAAAAAATTACATTAACTTCATACATTGTCAAATCTAAATTAAGGTAATGCTAACTACTAACTGTGGTACAAATGCGGTGTGTGCGGACGCGAAGACCACGTCAGGTGTCGCGAGGGGCTGTCCTTAACCTCAACAGCGGGGATGCTGCGGAGGAGCAACTCCAGTGCCACCCCGTGCCGGCTGTCAGTCACGAGCGCGGGGAACATTGACTCGTAGCACTCAACGAAACTAAAGGGGGGGAGGGAAGACAAAAAATTAAAAAAAAAAACGTGCAAACTATACAATAATAGGTACATACTTTAGTTTCCTTTTGTTGTAAATGACAACAAAGCGTGGTATATAAAATGCGACGAATTAAAATGTCACGTGTAAACCGCGCACGTGTAAACCTAAAGTTATAAAATATGTAACTCTTGTAAAAGTAAACAACCAACAAACTTACCTCAACAATGGCAAAATGCCTCCATGGTTCTCCAGCAGCATATTCACATTCTTGGCCAAAATCGAGATCTCCATGAACACCGGCTGCAGGATCCTACTGCCGTCTTCGTGCCCCGTGCTCACTCCGGCATGGATGTGGCACTTCCACGGTGCCTCCTCCATCTCTGAGCTGTTCACTGGGGTATGGTCGATCAGCTGGACCATTCTTCCGAAGCCCTCGTGGATGATCACCGTATCCTTGACCTTCGCGATGTCAGAAGTGGTTAGGGCGCAGCAGTGGCGGCTGGCGTACGCATCTCTTAATCTCAGGAGGGGGAGGGTGTAGTTTTTCTGGTCTAGCAGAATTGCCCTCAGCCTGGCTCTTAGGACGTCTAGGTTTGGGGCTGGGTTGGGTCTGCCTAGGGATAGCTCCAGGCGTCTCCCAGCCCAGTGGTTGTCCAGCCTTCTTTTGTGTATGCGAGCTATGACGATGCGAGCGTCCCATTCGGAGCGGAGTACGACAGTCGCCAGAGGCCCCTCCCCCGCCGTCCAAACCGTCACGCGTATAATAGGCACGTACTGATTGAATAGCTTCGTGAGCATGTCCTACAACAAATATTATTTTTTAACAAAGTTCCAGGAATTCTTTTGGCTTTTAAAAGGTCTAAGAGACTAGGAGAAAGGGTCTAGAAGAAATGACAAAGAAAAGTGGTTTGTCACAAAGACGCAATTTTATTTCAGGCAGGCTTAATTGCTCTGGTGTTAATTCCGCAAAACCGTCTATTAAGCCAAATGCTCCAGTGGCTCCACACAGTGCAGCACGCCTGTGTCCAGGTAGACTGAAAGCCAGTCCACACGACGCGTTGCGTTGTTTTACATACAAATAGCCACGGCGCGCTGCGTCGTCGCAACGCACATATACGTGGGAGAGCCATGCTTCGGCACGAATAGGCCGGCTCGGCCGGAGAAATACCACGTTCTCACAGAAAACCGGCGTGAAACAGTGCTTGCGCTGTGTTTCGCCGAGTGAGTTTACCGGAGGCCCAATCCCCTACCCTATTCCCTTCCCTACCCTCCCCTATTCCCTTCCCTACCCTCCCCTATTCCCTTCCCTTCCCATCCCTACCCTTCCCTATTACCTTATTCCCTCTAAAAAGGCCGGCAACGCATTTGCAGCTCTTCTGATGCTGCGAGTGTCCATGGGCGACAGAAGTTGCTTTCCATCAGGTGACCCGTTTGCTCGTTTGCCCCCTTATCTCATAAAAAAAAATGACGGACAGCAGCCCCCGAGACGAAGCGGGAGGGGGTGTTGGCGTTAAGACTGCTGCGTAATAACGCTGCGATGGCGCAGCGCCCGTGTGGCCGGCTGCGTCAACATATTTGCGTCGCAACAACGCAACGCAACGCGCCGCGTGGACTGGCTCTGACCCTGGGGATGACTGCTGCCTACAGCACAGCGGACCCTGGGGAAGCTACTGGGTGTACCTGCAGCACGGCCGGCTCGTAGGGCGGCAGGTTGGTGACGGTGAGGTCGGCCGTGTCGAGGTCGGGCTCGGGCTCGCTGAAGCTGGCCGACGAGTTCCACGGCGACGCCGCACGGCTGTGCTCCGCGCTGGACGACCATCCCGACCGGTCCAGGTTCACGGAACCTGGGAAAGAAAGAAAGAAAGAAAATTTTATTGGGAAATGATGGACGTTAAGGCTTTCCAAGCTAAGGTATTTTACAACTGACAATCACGAGCCGGTGACTGTACTGACAGTTGTTGTCATAGATTTCAAATTTTTATTTATTTTGAATTTAACAAAATATATACACTATAAAGATATAAACTAGTAAAGTCAGGTAATAAGATAGTCGTTCATATTTTAGTCTTTTAGTGCCTCAATAACTCTTACTTTCTATATGTAAACATTTTTAATTTATAAGGAGTATAAAATGCTTCGTTACGTTAATACGTACAGCTAGTAATGGAAGGCCGACACTGTAATCAGTGTCGGCCTTCCATTACTAGCTGTGCCCCGCGGTGTTACCCGCGATTTATTAGGTAAATTAATTGTGTTTTAATAGGTAAATAGTTATTGGTAATTACTAATTAGAGACAAAATGAACTGAGTTTGATCAGCGGAAACATAAACTTTTATGACTGAGAGATAGAAGTTGATTATGCTGACTTATGCTATTGTTTTTACCGATTTCCAAAACGAAGGAGATAAAAATATATATTTTATGTTCAGATGTGATTTTTTATGATTTATGATTAACTTTGCTGTTTGTGAAACGATTTCCCACTTTTCGCAGTGAAAAGGACTGTGAGACGGACGACCGGACGGACGGACGGCACATCTATACTAATAGTATAAAGCAGAAGAGTTTGTTTGAACGCGCTGATCTCATTAAGTACTGATCCAATTAAAAAAAAATTCTTAACCCATTTATCCAGAAAGGCTATATTAGAGTGTATCAGGAGTTTCCAATCTTTTTGAGACTGCAGCGCAGTTACACGTAGGAGACGGGACGAAAGCCTAATCAAATGACACTCGAAATCCGTATGTTTAGTTTAGGTTAGAATAAATTCACTTTTATAATTAATTATTTAGTTTGTTTCTAAAAAGGATAATTTAAACCTTGGGGGGGAGGGGGGAAGCAGGAGATTTATACGTGGGAGAGCCATGCTTCTGCACGAATGGGCCGGCTCGACCGGAGAAATACCACGTTCTCACAGAAAACCGGCGTGAAACAGCGCAGCTTGCGCTGTGTTTCGCCAAATGAGTGAGTTTACCGGAGGCCCAATCCCCTACCCTATTTCTTTCCCTACCCTCCCCTATTACCCTATTCCCTATTAAAAGGCCGGTAACGCACCTGCAGCTCTTCTGATGCTGCGAGTGTCCATGGGCGACGGAAGTTGCTTTCCATCAGGTGACTCGTTTACTCGTTTGCGTTATTTCATAAAAAAAAAGGAGACAGGGTGCAAGCCTATTAATCAATTTAAATAAATTAACATAACACCTCCCCCATTCCGGAAGTCGGGTAAAAATGTAGACTCTGTGTTAAAATATGATGTCAGCTAACGGCTTGTAAATTTTTGTCGAAATTGGCTCACAAACAGCGAAGTAATCGTTGAACAAAAAAAAATTAAATGAAAACGAACATTACATCTCCTCTAGGGAATGCAATACCGGGATACCGGGATCCTGCATGCATTTTGCGGGACTAATCCCGGTCGAAAATTTAGCGGGATCACGCGGGACTGGCGGGATTACAAAGAAGCGTGATTCATACGTGTAAATCTGCAGGCGGAGGTGCGTGAACTGGCTACTAGCAGCCCACTAAACAATTATTTACCTTCATTTCACTTTTAATGACAATTGTACCAATCAGTGTGGAAGCTGAGCTAACTTTTTCAGCTGCTGGCTACCTAGTGCGGAATATCAGGAGCAGTTTGGCAGACGACACAAAATTAATACCTTAACTTTTTTAACATACTTTTATAAGTTTGGGCTGTATGTATGTAGCGGACTCTTTGAGTTCAATTTTATATCTATATTTCGAAAAAAAAAAATATTATAAGATGAAAATAAATAAGTAAGTTTTTAAAGTTTTTTTTAACTATTATTATTACGATTAGACACTAGACATATGCTTAAAAAATAGTTTTCTTTTATTTTTATTAATAAACCCATGTAAAAAAGTGTTCCACAAAATTTGTTTTCTTTGAATTTCTGAGCATAAAACGGGATATATCAAGTATCATTATAACGATTTATTTTAAAAGTTTAAAATCAATAAAATCAAGACACACTTTCGCATACATATTTAATATGAATATATAAATACTAGCTGTTGCCCGCGACTTCGTCCGCGTGGACTTCAGTTTATAGCGCGCGATGTCAACAAAATTGGTGTCAAAAGCTTTTATAAAAAAACCCTGGTACCCCTTTAATCAATACAGCTGTGCAGTGTGCAAACAATAAGTAAGTACTTCATTTTTGTATGTTAAACTTTATATATTATGCCAAATTTTAAAGCTTATTTAGCCCCCCAATTACACAACTTTACCCATAAACTATTTATCATTGATAGGTTTAGCCCCAATTTCACCAACGTCTGTTAGTGTTAACAGCTTGTTAAAATATCCTGTCTTCTCTTTCATTCATATGAAAAACAAAACAGCTAACGTGATACTAATTCGAGCATTAACTTTAACAGTCGTTGGTGAAATTTGGTCTTAAGGTTACGTCACTGCCTGCACAGATAAAGTACTGAGTTATTTAATACCGTAGAATAGATATAACAATCGAAAAAAATCGAGACTTAAATGTAAGATGATACCACCTCTTATAGAAAGACTTTTGAGCAAGCGTCAGCGCGATGTAGAAGACGCACGGCGCCATCTATTATGAATTTTTTGAACAAATTTACGACCCTTACAACCCTTTTTTTCCAGTAAAAAAGTAGCCTATGTCCTTTCTCAGGCTTTAGACTATCAGTATACAAAATTTCATTACAATCGGTTCGGTAGTTTTGGCGTTTGGCGTGAAAGCGAGACTGACAGACAGACAGACAGACAGAGATACTTTCGCATTCATAATATTAGTACAGATTATGTGCACACTGCACAGCTGTTTTTGGGTATTTTGATTAATTAAGGGCCGCGCTACACCGGAATGGCAGCGGCGAGGCGAGCACTTTCAGCGCTGCCATTCCGGTGTAGGGCGGCCCTAAGAGGGGTACCACTTACCAGGGTTTTAAAAAGTTTTTAAATTTGACACAAATTTTGTTGACACCGCGCGCTATAAACTAAAGTCCACGCGGACGAAGTCGCGGGCAACAGCTAGTTATGAATAAAAACAATAATATATAATAAAGTAGGTATGATTAGTTCTGTTATAATAATGAAGTAAAAAATAAAGCGCCATCTGTTTTCATATATTAGAATTAAAATGTTGATTGCATTGATATATTTTCTGGATGGAATATAGGCCAACACAACACACTCGAACTCCTTAGAAATGCAGTAGGAGTTCTATAAGATAAGATAGATTGATTATTATTATAGCAAGTGATAATATTATTAAACATAATATTCTAACGTATTAAAAACTATAAACAAAAACATAATAACTAATAAGTATGATTAGTTCTATGTTCCAACGAAGTAAAAAAAAAGCGCCATCTGTTGAATCGTATTAGAACTAAAATGTTCATTGCATCGCGTCGATATATTTCTGGATTTTTTATAATATTATACATAAAATATATTTAAGATTTTTGAAATATTATTTTAATACACATCCAAGACCCAGGAACATTGAAAACTTTTTGTTCCGCCTGCGGGACTCGAACCCAGGACCCCCGGGATGAGCGCTGGCCACGCGCAATGCGAAGTAATTTTCATCGATATTTTCATGGAAATATTATAATTATTATATTTTCCCACATCAAAATGTAGCCTATGTCCTTTCTCAGACTCTAGAATAACTGTGTACAAAATTTCATTGCAATCGGTTCAGTAGTTTTGGCGTGAAAGCGAGACAGACAGACAGACAGACAGACAGACAGAGATACTTTCGCATTTATAATATTAGTATAGATTATACTACAGTCCACTTACCATGCGCGCCAGTGATCTTGCGCGGGCGCGGCGCCTGCGACGGACAGAAGTCTAGCGGGGGTGGAGTCGGCGTAGGCAACACCTGCAGCGCCAACGCCCACGACCCGCTCGCCTGCGTACCGCACGCTACTGGCGCTTGCTGTAGGAATACATTCGTTAAAAATGCCTTTCATATTTAAGGGGGGTATTACATTATCATTTATATTGGATCATTTCTATGATCATATATAGGATCCAATATACAGGGTGTAACAAAAATAAGTGATAATACTTTAGGGTGTGTACGTGTTCCTTGTAGAGAGTTCACTGTGAAAGTAGCAGCGCTGAAAGACCAAAATTTTTTTTCACTTTTGTATGGGGAAACTCGTGACGCTCGGGCCCTTGCCCATACAAAAATGAAAATTTTTTTTCATCTTTCAGCGCTGCTACTTTCACAGTGAACTCTCTACAAGGAACACGTATACTCCCTAAAGTATTATCACTTATTTTTGTTACACACTGTATATGACCATTTGATCATATCTGCATATTACATTATCATATTTCATTGAATCTTTTTTACGTCATATGTGGTTTCAATAGCCAATGGAGAGCGCTAACGCTGACAGGTATTGACGTTAGGGTTACTAGATTTCAGAGAATTCAATTTGTCAAAGACATCGTCATTTTTAATATGGCTTGTTTTTTTGTTATTTCAGCAAGATTATCCAAGTATATATTTAGAAAAATAATTACATTACATTATTTGAAACATATTAACCAACAAAAAATTAAAAACTCATTTTTATATTAAATAACTGGCAGCACCTATTTCTATGACCGTATTGGATCCAATCTCTCAGCAAATGTCAAAAATCTATGACCAAGGAAGAAATGAATCATATGTCTATATTACATTATCCAATATCATTGACTCAATGATCTCGGATCCAATATATATGATGATCTAATATCCCCCTTAGACACAAATATTTATTGTAAAATATCTGGCTATACATTAAATCAAAATTTGTTTCATATCATTTTTCAGGTCCTAAAGTTACCCACTTCATCCATTTACATCTTCAACTATTTTTAGAAAAGTTCAAAAACTACGACCAAATAATAATCAAGGTCACTCCACGGCCACGCGTACGCCGTATTGCGTGTGCGTGCACGTACCTGCGGCGCGTACGCACGCTGCGCGCTGGCGGCGGTGCTGTACCCCTCGTCGCTGGAGTATGTCGGCTGGAGCGCGCTGCGGGCGTACCGCGTACCGATCTTTCGACCGAACACGTCCTCGCCGTCCATACGTTTTAAAGCTCTGTGGACAAATTACATTTTTTAATAAAAAGAATACGAGTGGCACTCTGGACTGCTGCGGTAAAGCTATTGCATAACATTTTTTATCAATTTGTTGTTGTGTTGTTATAATTCGCATATGTCTAGTCGCACACACACAAACACCATGCCGAAGTCTGGCAACGCCGCACCACTGTGCCATAATATTGTATTCTACAGGAAAACTGCAGTGTATTTTTTTAAGATAAAGAGTAATGAGCACACTAGTAGGAATAATCAGTTCTTTTGGAAAGAAATTGATGTGTTAGATTAAGACAAAGGGCGCAGTCATTTGAATAATTATTATAATATGAGTATTTCATTTCTAGTCCTAGGCCAGTAGATCAATAAGTAAATAATTAGTACAAAACCTACTACAGAACAAAATGAAGCCAATAATAACGTAAGTATTGAGTACCTAAAACATTTAAATATTGTATTCTTTTGGTCCCTTTAGAGTTGTCATGCAGAAAATATTATGAACTTATTAAGTATTAAGAATAAGTACACATATTTTCATACACAGCCAAAAAGTTCAAAAACTACGACCAAATAATAATCAAGGTCACTCCACGCGTACGCCGTATTTCGTGTGCGTGTAGGAATAATATGCTTGACAAAATCGTGTATACGATTAAGTTACATCATTGCGACACGGTTGATATTATTTGTGTATAAAATGTACAGCTGACTGACTACACAACCTTCAGTAATCGGTTTTGTCAGAAATGTTCTGAACCAGTGAACTGAAACTAAAGTTCGCAGCCTTGTCGAAGACATGGCTCTGATAAACGTTGCAGGCATCATCTACTTTTACTAATATTTATGTGCTAGAATATGCCAACTTTGAAAAGATAAGGGATGAAACTGAAAAGCGCACTTGTATTACAAGACGTTTTATTTATCTTATAAAAATATAATGTGAAAGTTGAAGTGAAATTCGCATTTTGCCGTTATAAAAACTATCCTGTGTCCATTCCGGGTCCATTAGGCTGCGTTTCCACCAGAGATGTGTTGCGAGGAATGTGTTTTTAAGATCCAATAGAATCGCTGCGCTGAGCGAGGTCAGATTCTATTGCTTCTCAAAAAACATTCCAAAAACATGTTTGAGTTATATTTTTAGTGTTTAAATATTTTGTAGTAATTTTTTGTGCAGGAGCCTAGGTAATTAGTGTTTTAAGCTGAAAAATAACTCAAACATGTTAAATATTTTCGTATGAGAAAATGATTTTGGTATTACGTATGTATGAGAATTTCGATGGCACCCGGCCTCTTAATCTCGATTTTAAGTTTCATCAAAATTGCCTTAGTTGTTCAACAATTTAGGTAATAGACACTCACTTTCGCATTTATAATACTAATATGAATCAACGCTCAATCCTAACAAACCTAGTTCACTACTTCATGACTGATTAATTAAATAATAATATTTTTAACCGACTTAAAAAAAGGAGGTTATCAATTCGACGCGTATGTATGTAATATTCGCAGAACTGTTCAGTTTTCGTATATGTTAGTCTATATCAGCATCTGAGCAAATGTGCCAAATTTCAAAAGTGTATTGTATGTATATATTGTATGTAAGTATGTATGTTTTTATGTTTGTGTTCGCATATCTCTGGAACTACAAGTCCGATTTAAGTAATTCTTTTTTGTTGTACTGGATATTGTTCAACTTAGGGACTAGTGCAAGTTTCATCAAAAGCGGTGCAGTAGTTTTTGAGATAGGGAATTTTAATCCTCAATTACGTACAATTTTCAAGTCGGTTTTATCTTTTTTAAAATACTAATATTACAACTCTTGTCTACCACCTATGAATAGTATAACACTTACTGATCTCAATGATAGGTTGGGCTACATGCATATTGTTGGTCTAGAAAACCGGGAGATACGTCTACGTCTACCAAAAGCAGGTCGAAGACAGGTGCAGCAACATTTTTCATTACAAATAATTATATTCATTTAAAACAATATTATAGTTATCATGTGCGTCACACAAATGACCACAACAAAAGATAACACGAACTGATAAGACTGATTTAAAACAAAGACTTTAAGGTGACGCCGCGTTAAAGTAAATAAAAAACCGGCCAAGTGCGAGTTGGACTCGCCCATGAAGGGTTCCGCAGCAGCAATAAGGTTTATTTCTATGAAATTAAAAGGTTTTTGATTTATTTTTATATTTCAGTTGATTTAATGAAGGTTAAATTAAAATTTACCTATTTCAAACCAATTTTCGTTGGTAGTTTTTATAGTAATTTACATAATATATATTTTTTAGAATTATCATTAGAATTACTTTAGAAGTTAGAGATGGGGACACACATTTTAACTATTCAGGTTAGAAAAAAATGATATAAGAAACCTCTATATGATTTTTGAAGACCTATCCATAGATAGTTAGATACCCCTGCATAGGTGCATAGGTTAGATGAAAAAAATTTTTTTTGTTTCAGTTGTACCTATGGGGACCCCTAAAATGTTTAATAATTTTTCCATTTTTGTATCGAAACCTTAATGCGGTTCACATACTTCATCTACTTACCAAGTTTCAATAGTATAGCTCTTATAATTTCGGAGAAAAGTGGTTGGGACGGACGGACGGACGGACGGACGGACGGACAGACAGAATTAAAGTGTATGCTTGAACCAATCTATGTACAAATTTTGGAAGCTTAAATCACTCTCCTCTGTTGGCAAAATTAGAATCCCTTTTTTACAAAGGTCTTTTTGATTATATGTGTTATAAAAGTTGACCAATCGTGTTATGCTATGCGTAATTCAAAGACAAAGACATGATGAATACTGACAATGAACTTTAATTTCTTAGCTTTAGTCATTGCTGAGAAAAATCGATATCGCTACAGCCAAATTATCAAGACGTCGGCGTCGCCTTAACGACAACGCCTTGCTGAATACAATATTGACCAGTTTAATCATTTCGCAAAGATTAAGTTTACGTCAGTACATATATTACCTTTGTTATTAAGATGATTACACACTTAAAGAAACGCACACTTCAAATAAAATAATATTCTGTATACAAATATCCATAATATATTTATTTATCCATAATATTATAAATTCAAAAGTGTGCCTGTCTCATGTCTGTCAGTTACCTCTTCGCGTCCAAACCGCTAAACCGATTTTGCTGGTTATGCAAATACTTTGAGTCCCGAGAAAGGACTTATTATATCCAGAAAAAATGTACGGTTCCCGCGCGATAAACGAATTTTAGCACAACGGAGTTGCAGCCGTTATCTAGTAAATTCTAGTAAACTATAAAGACGAGAAAGGCTTGAAGTCTTGACAGACAATAATAAAATAGTTTTTTATTATAGTTCTTGCAATATACGAGCGCGCGTAGCCTTTATTTGTAGTTGGAAATACGAATAGACATTTTCGTTAGTGTGCGTACCTAACGGAGCAGTCAGTAGCGAGCGAGCCATGTACGCGTGTATAGATATGGTCACCAACACAACTACGGGCGCCGCGCACTCATAGATTGCAAGAACTATAGCAAAAGTGAAAACAATTACTAAAGTGATAAGCTTTTATTATCCGAATCTACTGACACCTTAAAATTACAAAAATATATAGTCTGTCAAAAAAGTGAAGAAATTAAAAAGTGGCAACATCGTAGTGTCATCCCTTTTTTCTTAGATTGATTTGAAAGGGATGACACTACGATGTTGTCACTTTTTAATTTCTTCACTTTTTTGACAGACTATAGTTAGGAACACAGATGAATAAATAGTTACTACGTAATTTAGGTGCTACTATAGGACATACATAAGTACTTCTCCAGTCGCAATTTAAACAGAAAATTTCAAACGAAAATAACGGCTAAAATATCCACGTGCCTATACCCCAAGTTTTTGTAATCCCTAGATGCCCTAGGTATAGTTAAATTTGTAGTATTCCAGTAAGTATTCATTATTCTTTTTACATAATACTATTGAATATACAAGCGAGTTAGCTTAAGAACAATATATTGTAGTACTTTTTTCTCACGAATTTTGCTTATTGTACCTATAATTCGTAGTAAGTATATACTATTAAAAAACATCAATAAAAAAATTATCAATTTTACTTACATTTAACTCTAGATATTATACAATTTTCGATTTCATATTTTTTACGTTTCAAACTAAATTTGGAACTAAGGTCCTTTTGTCATTATTAAAATATTCAAAATGAAACAAAATTAAAAAAATCACAAAATTCCGTTAGGTACTAATTTTTGAATTATCTGTCAAATATTTTTTTCACTGTTAATTTTTTATTTATAATTATTTCGCATTATTTAGAATTATTTCACGATTCAAATTCTCTTCTTGAAACAACATGAATAATTATTGCATCATTTAACATACATTTTTAACGATCATTTTCAAATAAGATCGATTTTCAAAGACTTACCCAGAAATCAACATCTTGCTTATCAAATCACATCCAATTTCACTATAACTTTTAATTATTATACTAATAATTTAAATAAATAAATATTTTAATAAATAAATTCTCTTTAAATATTCTCTTTAAATATAATTTAGGTGTATATCTGCTTGTGCCCGACGATAAAATGGCCGATGAATCAGCTGTTCACTCATTCATTTCAAAAAAGAAAAGTTTTGAGGGTACTTAAAATTTTAAAAAATAACGGAAGATAATGCCTAGTGCAGACTGTGGACTTTCGCGCGCAAAAATGTGTTCAATTTTACGCAAGGTATAATAATGAATATGTCATAATCTAGATGGAAAAAAACTTGTATTTAAAACTTTTAAGTTCATGTATGAGACGAAAAACTGAATTTGAGATCTATAGGTATAAATAACATATATTCGTATTGAAAGTATTCAAATTCTGTTTGTCGTTAAAATGTATAAAGGTGTCCTAGCCATACTATAAATAAAATGCATTGGTAACTAAAATACCTGTATCATGTTCAATGTTCATACTAGCAGTAGCAACCTCATGTCAGACACATAACAGTATGTTACATCACAATAACCATAGAAATGCTTTATGTAATACACAATTATGTTGGCTCTGACCTACTGTACCTATTTGTTACAAAATAATATTATTCTAGACATGCACAAGTGTTTAAAAATTTAAGAATTTTAGACATACACATATACAAGAACGGCTATAAATTATTATTTAACCTATCAATCTCCAAGCTGCACCCGGCTGTCGCATAACAATTGAAAATCTATTGTGTCTGCAATTCACACGATCGAGGTATTAAACATAATAATATGCAAACATCTTTTTGCTTCTATTATTATCTTCTCATAACATACTCACAACCATGTTACTTAACCGGCTTAACCCACCAATCCCCAAGCGGCAGCCGGCTGCCGCATAACAATTGAAAATCTACAATAGATTTTATGTGGTAGTGTGTGGTGGTTTATAGAGAGTCACTATAAATAATTAGTACTTTTAATAATTTAAATAAAATAAAAATTGTTAAGGAGAGAAAGTCTGCGATACCCATGATGGAGGTGCTAACTGCAAATGGCTATTTGTTTTAACTTTGTCATTATTCAGATTTGTTTAGCTGTAAGTTTATCTGTGCAAATAAATTAAATTAAAAAAAAATACTCACCTAGAAGCATGATCAGGTGTAGGAAACCGAAGCATAGCCGTAGACGCAGTCACCCTTAGTACTTTTCCACCGCAGTTATCCGACAGACGTCTAAGCCTCCTAGATACACGCTCCTTTGGTTGGTCCACTGGCAAATTTGTCACTTCCATTTCACATGTCGGTTCCTCATATTCATCAGAATTAGTTACCTGTGGAAAAAAGAATATTAGCAATCGGATGTTCATGAGATTTCTGCTAATATTGAACATGATAATATAAAGGAAAAATGTTCCTTCAAGACCAAGCACTTACTTGTTCGTCACAACTCACAGTCTTAAAACAGACTTGTCATACAAAATGTTTTCTTCTGTGTGTACATTTTTATTTGTTTTAAACAGCAGTTTGTGTGTAGACTAGACTGAGGAGGAACAGCAAAAGGTGAAAGCCCTAGAGGAGACCTTTTGCCAAAAGGGCAAAGAAGCTTTACATGAAGAAACAACAACGAATATAAAAGGACAATTACTGTACCTTGAATAAAAGGCTAGAAAAAAGTTTGTATGTAGCATAAATGGAAATTATTACCTTTGGATTTCTTGGCAAGTCTGCTGTTAGTTCATTGAAGCAGTAATGAGATGACGCACATGTTATCAGTGCTGATGATGTGTTCTGCTTGTGTACCAATATGACTTCCATACCTTTCCTGTAAATACTAAACTTTTAATATTGTTTTTAAGAAATAATGTTACAAGAGGTTGATTCTTAAATACTAAATGGCAAAAGTAAGACAATTTTAAGATGTAATAATCACTACTTTATTGCAAGCAATGGCAATATTGGACTTTCAAATTGGTACAACCTTAGAAAAAATCAAGGAGCAAAAAATAATATCTCACAGTTTAGAATTAACTACTTAGAAGAATGAATAAACAAAAGTAATACACTTTTGTTTATTCATTCTTCTATGGCACAACTTTTTCACCACTATATCAAGTTATTTATTAAATAACAATCTTACAAACCTATGTCTAAAGTCACTCAGATCAGCTGCGAAATTAATATCTCCTGAGATCAAGAGTAGAGCTGCGGGGCTCGAGTGGAGCTCCCCAAACCTCCTCATACACTGCCTTAACTTCTCATCCGCAGCATTCTTTTGCGTACCACATACATGTATAAGACTAACCTAAAAATTACATACAACAATAATGGGTGTTCTATTTGAATAAAAATTTTAATAGCACAAATTTATATAAAGGCGCAGAACATATTATTTTGGGAGAAATGGGGCTACTACATGCTAGGTAGCAAATCATGTAAAAGAATTTTGACAAACACTATATCTTATATCTTTAAACGAGTAATTCTTGTATATACATATATAATTGGAATCTCAGAATCGGCTCCAACGATTTTCATGAAATTTAGTATATAGCGGGTTTTGGGGGCGATAAATCGATCTAGCTAGGAATCATTTTTAGAAAATGTAATTTTATTCGTGCTTTATCGAATACCGAGCGAAGCTCGGTCAAATAGCTAGTAAGATAAAAATCTCAGAAAAGTTATTGATGACTAGCTGTCCCGGCAAACATTGTTTTGCCATAAAATGATTTTCCCTGTTTTCCTGCTTTTCTCTTCAATTTTTTTCTTAATTTTTTCTATAGACCTTACGGAGCCCGAGAACTTTCCAACAAATGCAAAACCGTGGAAATCGGTTCGTGCGTTCTGGAGTTATAGTGTCAGGAAGGAAAACCCAACTTATTTTTATATATTAGATGAAAGTAAACTTACTTGAGCATCATTAAGTTCTTGTAACCTATTAACGGCTTCCTTTCTCACGTCACACACAACCACAAAGTCAGCCTCACGTCTACCCAAAAGGAACTTGGACCGGATTGCTGCCACCACATCAATGGCGGAACATCCTCGTGGGACCTACAAAAGAAATGTTTACCTTAAAAACACTCCTTATGCAGCATAAGCATTAAGATAAGAAAACATATATAATTACAAAGCCATTCTCTTATCAACTATCTAGCATCCACATTTGAAAAGTAATGCATCAAATTAAATAATCGGCCAAGTGCGAGTCGGACTCGCGCACCAAGGGTTCCGTACCATTATAGAGCAAAAATAGTAAAAAATTGTGTTTTTTTTGTATGGGAGCCCCCCTTACTTATTTATTTTATTATATATATATATATATATATATATATATATATATATATATATTATATAATTGGAATAATTGGAATCTCGGAATCGGCTCCAACGATTTTCACGAAATTTTAAATCGATCTAGCTAGGAATCATTTTCAGAAAATGTATTTTTATTCGTGTTTTATCGATAATTGATAAACTGAAAACATATGACTCTTCCTGACATCTATTGGCGAATAATAATACTATTTTGTCAGCAACTAATTGTTTTAACGACCAGCAGATGGCGTTATTAAGTAACACGAAGTCAATGAGTGTTTGCTATACCGAGCAAAGCTTGGTCATCCAGGTACTTAATTATTAAAGTATAAATACAGATTAGTATTTTGTGTACATCTCAAATGCCTACCTATTGTCATCATTGATACCAAAAATGTTTGAAAAATTATGTTTGTTGTATGGGAGCCCCCCTTAAATATTTAATTTATTTTGTTTTTAGTATTTGTTGTTATGGCAGCAACATAAATACATAATCTGTAAAAATTTCAACTCTCTGGTTATACACGTTCTTGAGTTAGAGCCTGGAGACAGACGGACAGATGGACAGACATCGAAGTCTCAGTAATAGGGTCCCGTTTTTACCCCTTGGGTACGGAACCCTAAAAAACAAAGATTAATTAATAATAATAATTGATAAACTTTTGTAATGACAATTCTTGCACAATACTTAATAATGTCTTATTCTAAAAATATTATTTTAAAAACTTATTTAACTTTTCTAAATACTTACCTTATAGACTTAGTTGTACTAACTAATTCAATAAGGTATTTTTTTATTTTGGAAAATGTTTAAGATAATTTTAATAGCAGAAACAAAGGACATCCAATCAAGCAATGGGTGATTTGCTTTTGATGAGTAATATGATATTACTTTTATGACAACACTTTTTCTCAAGAATGATTTACTATGATTTTATAAAGTGTAATAAATTGCATGTCATCCATGCAAATATTATGCAATGAACTGGAAAAGGACATTGGATAGTTTTTGTCTTAAAAAAAACCATGCAATCAAAAATAATTATACCCTATTATAAAAATTTCAAGCAAAATCACAATTCACACAAAGAAAACTCAAATTTATTACATCTGGGTGGTTATAATATTGCTAAAGTTACTGACACACTTATTTATAATATTTGTATCCAAGAAACTAATTTTATTAATTAATACTTCTAAATTCTAATAAATACCTATAACTGTCAGTGTAACAAAATATACAAGGGTTTGCTGAACTCAGGAGTAAGGTTCTGGACCTATGCCAAAGCAAATAATATTGTGCTTTAAAAAGACCATGTGAAATTATAACATACAACTTTACCTGACAATTTTCAATGTCCCAAAATATACCAATGGGGACAGTGGTCCCACGTTTATGATGACGGTACCGTGCACGAACTTTAACTCTATCGAAGGCACCGTCTTCCTTTGCACCATTCTCGTCAGAGGATTCATCATCAAAATCTACAAGTTATTTGTTTGTAAATAAGTTTATTACACAATATACAATTACTACGGAGCTACCTTACAATGAAAATAATAAAATTATAGTGTTTTAGAACAAGGACATATGTTTCATTGCATAATAAACTTACCTCCCATCCACAAACGTGGAGGCAATGGTATTTTCATGGACGAGCTGGGACTAGCCGTACCATTTACCGAGTTACTTCTAATGCCCGGTATATTCCCATCTTCAGAGTCTTCCCTACTTTTACTTGAAGCCATGGTAGTCACGGACATTATTTATTACTTCTAAGTTTATTTGCATAAAGCGTTATCAGTCAACACAGCTAAATTAGGCTATCCGTTTTCTCTTTTTCACAACGTATACGATTCACATTAATTACTGTAAACACGAATTACTTAATGTAATCATTAAATCGCGAAGATTTACGTCTTAAACATATAAAATAATTATATACAAAACGTAAAAACAAATCAACACACAACTACGCCATTCTTTTCCGAGTCAAAAACATATGGCCAAAGACAAAGAGCACACAAAAGAAAAAGAGAGAGTGGCAAGTGGTCAATAAAAATTGTCTATGGTTATATAACTTAGTGTTGCTACTTGTAAAAAAGGTTTAAAGTTTCAAGCCCCCCGCAGACAGGTGCGCCGTGCGATATTATCGGTCGATAATAATAATTAATAACGCTAGCGATATTGCGATATCTGTTTTCAGTACATTTTGTATAAGGACGGTCATGTACAGTCTGTCAAGAAAGTGAAGAAATTAAAAAGTGGTAACATCGTAGTGTCATCCCTTTTTTCGATTGGTTTGAAAGGGATGACAATACGATGTTGCCACTTTTTAATTTCTTCACTTTCTTGACAGACTGTAGTTACACGCAGCTTCTGTCATAATAACGCCGCAATGGAAGTACAGCTCGATAAGGCTTTAAACGTAGGTGACATTGACAGGAGTGCTGCTGGTAAAGGAGAACTGTCACACACATGTCAAAAATGATGTTATTGTATGATAGAAGCGTTTAGTTCCTTTTCTCGCCACGTTCATATAAAGCCTTGTAGAACTGTATAATATGATATATCGCAATAACGCAGTGTTTCCAGATGTACGATTTATTTTTTTAAGTTTAGTGGGAAAAAATAAAAATTGTGGGTTTTTAGGGGCATTTTTTGCAGCTTTTTTTGGGAGTAAAATTTTTGCAGCATAAATTTAATATATTTATTTCATTTTTAGTACTTTTATTATCATTTTTAATATAATAAAATAATATCTATGGACTCTTCACACTACGTCAGTCTGGCTTCTGTCCCCGTGCTATGTACCTGAAGGACTAGTGTTACGGGTACTAGACAACGGAAATATATTTAATACTTTTATGCTATAGGTGCATATTATATTTAAAATTTTTATTATATCACTAGCTATTGCCCGCGACTTCGTCCGCGTGGACTTTAGTTTATAGTTGTTCCCGTACATCGATTGAATCGTTTACGCGCAAATCAGAAAAGTATATTGTGTGTGAACCGCACATTTTTCCGGGACAAAAAACATTCCTTATCCCAGATTCAAATTAGTATCTCCAATCCCCATGCCAAATGTCATCAAAATAGATTAAATAGTTTAGGCGAGAATCATAAAAGTTTATTGAGCAGGAACCGCACATCTTCTGGAACAAAATAAGCATTCCTTGTCCTTTCCCGAGACTCAAAGTATCTCCATACCAAATTTCATCAAAACAGATTGAATAAGTAGTTTACGCGCAAATCATAAAAGTATACTGTGCAACAACCGTACATTTTCCGGGGACAAAATGTATCCTATGTTATTTTTCGGGACTCTAATACTTTGAGTAAATACTTTATACCAAATTTCAGCAAACTGGGTCCAGGCGTTTACGCGTGATGTCGTTCCGCGCGGCTTCGCCCGCGTGATTTAGATATTTCACAGACAAATTAGTCCACAAAAAATAGCCTATGATCCTTCACGTAGTCTACTTCTTATCTGTGCCAAATAACAGAAAATTTTTTAAAGTAGTTGGTGAGATAAGCCCTTTCAAATAATTTCCCCCGTTTTTTTCCACATTTTCCTCTATTTATTCGCTCCTATTAGTCTTATCGTGATAAAATATAGCTTATAGCCTATTTCAATAAATGGGCTATCTAATACTTAAAGAATTTTTCAAGTCCGTTCCGGAGATTAGTGCGTTCAAATAAACCCTTTTAACCCTCCGTGCACCACGTGAATAAAAGTTACACCGTGCACCACGTGGGGTTTGTCAAACCCCAAGACTTATCTGGGCAAGAAATAAGTAATTTGTATGTATTTGTTCATTTAATTTCAAATAACTGTTTTTTGTCTATTTAATTGTAATATAAAACGATACTTACTGATATAACTCCCATTTTTAATTCTGTACACCCAAAAATGAAAATTTAGTAATATTTTATCAAGTAAAACCATAGACTCTTTTTTGGTGGGCTCCCACAATTGAAAAGTTACCTTTTATTTCCCGTACTGCTATAAAATTTAAAAACTAACTTTATAAGGAATACAAATGTAATAATATTAACTTAATATGATCAGTCTGCAGGATATTCAGGCAAGTTGAAATCAGTACATTTTTTACAATGAAAGTGTGCACGGTATGTGTAAGCAAATAGGTTTATTATTGCGCTCACAACCGTATTTGAGTTTTTAATTTATCTTCCTGATATAATCTGAATACTTCTTCATTGATCTTGATAATGTTTCTGGTGGTCCAGGGGCTGCTTTGCCAAGAAATTGGTGAAACCGCAACAATAACCTCTCAGTATCCATGGTTTATATCTTTGCGATTTTTAAAATCTTCTATGAAAGTCATACTTAATTTGTTCATTAACCCGTCCACAAATGCTTATTAAATAGAAATGAATTCAAATATGCGAGAAAAATAGATTTTTTCACATTTCACAATACTCTGTCTATACAACTTTTTAATGACTACGTAACTGAACTACGTGGGGTTTGTGGGACCCCAACACACTTTGTGTCTGTTCATCGCATCGGTGAAGAAAATCCTAAACTACTGCCGCCGAACGGTAAGGCAATGTCTTAACCCCAGCTACATAGAGCTTCAAAAAAATCACGCGATTATTAAAAAAGTTATGAAAATTTTTGTACGTCTGGGGTTTGTCAGACCCCACGTGGTGCACGGAGGGTTAAACAATTTCCCCCGTTTTTTCCATATTTTCCACTATTTCTTCGCTCCTAATAGTTTTAGCGTAATAAAATATAGTTTATAGCCTTTCGCGATAAATAAGCTATCTAACACTGAAAGAAATTTTTAAATCGGACCAGTAGTTCTTGTGATTAGCGTGTTCAAATAGGCCCTTTCAAATAATTTCCCCCCGTTTTTTCCACACTTTCCTCTATTTCTTCGCTCCTATTAGTATTAGCGTAATGAAATATAGCTTATAGCCTTTCTCAATAAATGGGCTATCTGACACTAAAAGATTTTTTCAAATCGGACCAGCAGTTCCTGAGATTAGCACGTTCAAACAAACAAACTAACAAACTCTTCCGCTTTATAATAATATTATATAGATATACACATATTTAATACACTGTACACATACAGGACCCAAGATCATTGAAAACGTCTTTTTGTTCCGTCGGCGGGATTCAAACCCGCGACCCCCGGCTTGAGATGGTACTCGCTCAATCATTCAGCCACAGAGGTTGTCAAATTTTTATTGTTATATATTTGTTATAATAATTAGAGAAAATAAAGTTTTATTATTATTGTTCTAACTCAAATGAACTAATTATTTTGCATAAGCAATAATATTGTAGTAATAATTCCATTTCGACCACCTTTTATTATGGGTCATTTTGAGAGTTGCTTAAGCAAAAATAATGACTTCATTCATAATTTTGTGGAACGTACCCCAAATGATAAATATTTATATTTTTGGGGAGTTTTCTTTGAAATTTTGTGGGTTTTAAAAGTTGTTTTAGGAGGAAATTTTTTGAAGAGTTGGCATCACTGGTCGCGGCGCCGCGCCCTCTTGTAAGAAAACATATCGGACGATAAAATCGCTAGCGATATAATAGTGTCTGCGGCATAGACTTAATATATACTGTCGTATTATAGGTTTATGGTCTGCGGGAGGCTTAAAAGTCCATAGATATTTTGAAATAGAAAATAATAGCAGCTGGCAACACCCAATCTAGCTGTCAATCCAAATGATACTGCAATTCGGGATTTTGCCAGCGTTATTTTATTTCGAGTTTTATAGACAAACAAAAGCTTATACAACAAATTGCTAGATATTACATACGTGAACAATATTAAAGTGTTATTTAAGTTATAAAATTAGTTTGTGTGCTTTATAATAACAAAAATGTCAGGCGGTGATATTGGTGGTCTCGATGCCACTGGCAAAATAGTTAAAATGGAAGTAAGTAGAGTTTCTTTACTAGAATATTGTCTATTTCCCTATACTTTAGTGTTATACAAAAGTTAAACCTTATTCTTTGCAGGTAGACTATAGTGTTACTTGCGACGAAAAGATTCCGGTATGGAAGTCTTGGGCTTCAAGTGGAAGGGTCCAAGAAGCAATAGACCAGCTTTTGGCTTTAGAAAAACAAACCCGAACTGTAAGTATCACTATAAAGCTTTATAAAGTGGCCAATAATTACTTGTCATGAAACTAACCAAGAAATTGTAAACAAGAATGATTGTGTCAACTCATGTTCTTTTTCCAGGGAGCTGATATGGCATCAACAGCCAGAATTCTAGTAACTATTGTGCAGATTTGTTATGAAGCCAAAAACTGGGCAGCACTGAATGATCATATTGTATTGCTTTCCAAGAGAAGGTAATGGCAAATATTTTAATATTTTCTTGTCTGTCTATTGATCTACAAATTTTATTTAACTATGTATTAGAAACCGTGCAAACCAATACCATTATGTTTTGCCAAGTCATGTTGTGTTTTTATAACAATTTCCATTGTACTTGTAAGCTATATTTCACTGTTATACAATTTCTTTAATCACATATAGGTCCCAACTAAAACAGGCAGTTGTGAAAATGGTTCAAGAGTGCTACACCTATGTCGACAAAACACCAGACAAGGAGACCAAAATAAAGCTGATTGAAACATTGAGATCCATTACGGAAGGCAAAATCTATGTAGAAGTAGAAAGAGCAAGACTGACCCACATTTTGGCTAAAATTCGTGAAGGTGAAGACAATGTTGCCGAAGCAGCTAAGATTATTCAGGAGTTGCAAGTAGAGACTTACGGTTCTATGGACAAGAGGGAGAAGGTTGAACTCATTTTGGAACAAATGAGGCTGTGTCTTGCTATCAAAGACTATATCCGTACTCAGATCATATCCAAGAAAATCAACACGAAATTCTTTGAGGAGGAGAATACACAGGTAAAAATAATAATTTCCTATTAAATAGAATTTGTATTTGTAACGCTGTGTCATGTAATTACACCAATACATACTCATGAATCTTCTGACTAACGCCTCCGTGGTCTAGTGGTATAGAGCGCGGCTCTTGACTCGGAGGTCATGGGTTCGATTCCCGCATTGGAAACATGTTATTTCCAAGTTTGGTTAGGACAATGCAGGCTGATCAGGTGATTAACAAGTAAGATGATCCATGCATCGGATGGGCATGTAAAAAGTCAGTCCTGCACCTGATCTCTCACTGGTTGTGTCGATCTTCCGTCCCACTGGGTTATGAGAGTAAAGGGAATAGAGAGTGCTCTTGTGTACTGGCTGTACTGCGCACATACTTGGGTACTATAAAATTACTCCTGCGTAGCTGGCCTGGTTTCAATTAAATCGGCCACCATCACCGAAACCGGTGTGGGAGCTATTATTATTATGAAACTTCTGATTCAAATGGTTTTAATAAGATAAAATCTTTTGGGATTTAGAGTTGTATGAAAAAATCATTACCCATATTATGTCATATATTTTTGAGAAAACTTTGCTGCTTTTGTTGTTAACCTCACATGCTACATGTTTGAGGTCATATCCATATTACTTCAAATTCAATATTGCATAACTTCCTAGAAGATGTGCTAAGCTAAGAACAACTGTATTTTTACATGCAGGAATTGAAAGAAAAATTCTACCGCATAATGATTGCAGTAGATCAACACAATGGCCAGTATTTGTCGGTCTGTAGACATTTCCGTGCGCTCGGAGCAGCGGGAGGTTCCGAAGCTCTCATTGGTAGTGTCATCTTCCTTGTTTTGGCACCATATGATAATGAACAGTCAGACCTGACACATAGGCTTAATGAAGAAAAGGAATTAGAAAAACTGCCTGAATACAAGTAAGTTTCATTCAGTAATTTCTTATAGCTAATTACTTCCTCCGACAAAACCTTGTATTTGTGATTTCTATACATATATTATAAAACAAAGTCTCTTTTTTTCCCTATGTCCCTTTGTTCCCTTTAATCTTTAAAACTATGTTTTTTTAATAGATAGAGTGATGCAAGAGGAAGGTTATAGGTATAATAACATTAATTAAACAGTGGAGAAATACTGTTTTTTTTTTCCTTCAAATTTTTAACAAGGCTTAAAAATGCACTTGGCATCTATGCCAGCCTCATAGTATTATTCAAAATTATTAAAAATTAAACTATACGACCCTTCATTGACAATAAATAAAATATTATTAAAGTGCGGGCCTCTTGCGAAAGAGAAATACTGTTATTGTTGGGGTTTCTAATGTGATATCGTAAATAATTACATTTTTTTTTCCGCTTAGGATGCGAAGCCGGGGCGGGTCGCTAGTTAATTATAAAATTACATATTGGTTGCACTTGCACAACATGCTATACTGTGTGTAAGGTGTGGCAAAAACTAACAGGCCACTCATTAATTGTTTTACATACAAGTAACAAAGGCTAAAAATTAACAGCTCAATATTTTTTCTCAGACAACTTTTGGGCTTGTTTATCAATCCTGAAATCATCAGATGGAACAATCTATGTCAGACGTATGAGATAATGCTGAAGAAGACTCCGTACTTCCAATCAAGTGATGAAAAGGGACAGGAACGCTGGAACGATCTTAAGAATAGAGTTGTTGAACATGTAAGTTCTAATTATATTGTATTTTTTTTAATATAAACCATGGAAAAAGCAAGTTGGAATCTAGGATAGAAAGCTAATTATAAAAATATGGTAAAATTTGGGGTCAAACCCACTTCATCACATCGGCATCACCTTTGGGCTGATTGCAGATAGCAATGGAAAAAAGGTAGTTGTGAGGAAAGAAATTAAACCACTGAATATAGCTGTGTCTTATGTGTGCACGACATTGTATTCATTTTACAAAACACAATGTGCATTAAAACGAGATATCGAAATATTTTCGTATGCAGCGGCGTTAGCTCAAGTTGGTCTATTTGACTACTGAATTTTAGCTTACTTAACTGTTACCAAATTAGATTATATACTTTAAATGTCATTGTTCACAGAATATCCGCATCATGTCGATGTACTACACGCGTATAACACTCAAGAGGATGAGCGAGCTGCTCGGCTTGAGTGTGACAGAGACTGAGGAGGCACTCAGCCAGCTGGTGGTCAGTGGGATTGTGAAGGCCAAGATCGACAGGCCTGCAGGCGTCGTTCATTTCAGGTTTGTATTTTTTATTTGATTAAAAAAAACAATGATGTTGGCAGTTTTGTATATTATATTGCCTTTTTATCAGGGTGAGCGAATCCCATAACCTGTACATTTTGTGGTACACTTTACGGAAAAACCATCACGCCTATTGATTTGTGCTTTAACATAGTAATTTTTTATTTATATGTAGATGTGTTATCATCAGTCAGTCAAGGTGTGACGACGCGAGCCCTCACACAGCTCGGCTTTTAGCTAGTTTCTTTGGATGTAAATGGTAACAACTCTCAGTAAAGGAGCTTATAATGCTATACACCGCGCAATAGTAATGCTGGCGCACGAGTACTCGCTTTTAGTAGTAATCAAATATCGCATCGTATTTTGATCATGCATCTGCAATGGTCAAACCCAGCTAATAATAATAATAATAATAGCCTTTATTTACATGACATTTTGTTTTGTTTATTTACTTATTCCTAGATGAATCTAATTTCTAATTTCCTATAATATCCTATAACATATTTCTATTTATTATCTGTTTGCTGCACAGCATAGGCCTCCTCCAACTTATTTCAGGTGTATCGATCATTTGCTGTTCTAGTCCATGTGGGACCTGCAATCTTTTTTATGTCGTCCACCCATCGCCTGCGGGGACGTCCACGTTTCCTTTTAAAGTGGCCCAAGAACCAAGAAAGTATTGATTTACTCCACTTATCTTTGCCACATACTGTGTGTCCTGCCCATTTCCATTTTAGTCTTTTGATGGTAACTATTACATCTCTAGTTTTTGTTTTATTTTTTATAGTTTCTATTCTAATCTTATCTGAGAGTTTTTTCCCTATCATGCTTATGTTCATTGCGTTTTGACATGTTGTTAGTTTTCCAATTTGTGCTTTGTTTAATGCCCAAGTCTGGCAACCATACGTAAGAATTGGTATATATGATACATGACATGTATCGAAAAGTTTTCTTTTGATCGGCATACTCATTTGCCTATCTTTCATTATTTCTTTTAGACTCCAATATCGTTTCCAGGCATTGGCAATGTGTCTGTCTATTTCTTTCGACATGAGGTCATTTGTCGATATCAGGTGACATATTCAATAGCTCTGCCTCCAACAGTTACAGGTTCTTCAGTGCTATTAGTTATAATTTTTGTCTTTGATGTGTTCATCATCAATCCTGCTTTTTGGCTTTCTGCTTCCAAACTGTCAAACCCAGCTAGATCATAATAAATGACTCAATATAAGTTACCAACACAGAAATGGATCTAGTTAGAACCGCCACGTCGCTCCAATTTGTATGAACACGAGCGTGTCACTTTTTTCATACCTACTGTGACGTCACAAGAGCGCTTTAGTGATGGGAATACCCGTACGCGCGGAATCGATTCGAAGGCATCGCCGCGCCCCGTCTCTTTTGCCACTTTAATAGGTATATCGATTTTTTAATCGATTATTATTCGAGTTAATATACAGAGGAATGATAAATCTAAAGATACGTGCTTGCCAGGACAGCTAGTAATATATTAAATATTATTCTTAACTAAATCACTAAACAGGAACATAAATACATATTATATAAAATATATTTACCGAGTCACAAAATATCCCAAAGCGAACATTATCATTCCTCTGTTTTATGTCTGTTTCGAAAATCGATTAATTAGAATCGAGAATATGTACAATACTATTTGCTTCATTTGACAGAAAAATGAGAATATTGACTGTACCTCGAAACTAAGCGATGAGTGAAAGTATCGATTGTTTTATTTCCATTGCGCGCTCAATAGCGGACAAACAGAACGGGCTCTATAATTTTCTAACTAAAGCGGCAATGTATTATGAATCATGCGGTACACACGCAGTTACGTAGATTTCATGGTAAAAACTACAACCAACCACGATTAACATAAATTAATTGATTCTAAAATAAAGGACACATGATTTAATAATAAAATTACTTACCGATGATAAGAAACATATCCACTATTTTAGACCAACGTTTCTAGTCGAATTTCCACAGCCCAATATGGCACAATTAGACATTTTTAGAATTCCGATTGACGTCCGATTCCGAAAACGGTGGAGCGCAGACTAAAGAACAGACTTTCGAAAGATTGACATTGTACAAAGTTTGGGAACACGATGGCACGCGAAGTACATACACATGACGGTTCTAACTAGATCCATTTCTGTGGTTACCAAATACCTTATTTTCTGTTTTAGGTTGAACATGGATGCGTCTGATCGTCTCAACGAATGGTCCAGCAACCTGAACACTCTGATGCAACTGGTCAACAAGACTACACATCTCATCAACAAAGAGGAGTGCGTCCACAAGCATTTGCTTGCTGCTGAATAAAATTATCCGAAAATAATCAACTGTTCTAAATAAACCTAATTTTATTAGCACTAATACAAATACTTTATATTATAACGTCTTTTATTGCTACTAATAATTTCTATTAGTGTTAACTGTTAGATATGTTTTAGGGTAAATCCTTGCCTAAACAAGACGTCGCGGTAAGTCTCAATGATTTATAATAATTATTTCTTTTACTAATTACCTATGATATTTATTTTTTATCCATTCAATTATTTTTTGTCAATGAATTTTAACTTTTGCTTACATACTATTATTACATAACTTGATACCCTTTAATACAAAAACTACGCAACGGATTTTGATGAAAATTAGCATTGCAGTGCTCTGGACTAAGACTCAGTCTATAAATTACTACGAAAAATATAGTGTGACTAAGAAACTGTACTTACGCGGGCGAATCCGCAGGCAAAAAGCAGTATTAATGTAATATTAGCACATTTGAATTCATAGTAATGTATGCCTATCTGTTACCTCATAACGTCTAAAGTTTCAAACCATTGAACTGTTTTTGCTAAAATTTGGTATGGAGATACTTTTTGTCCCACGGAAAGGACATAGGATACTTTTGAACCCGGAAAAATATACAGTTGCCGTGCGATAAACGTATTTTTGCGCGGAGTTGCAGGCGTCATCTATGTAGTTGTTTATAATTTTGGCTACCGCTATTTTACACTTAATACAATACAAGTTGCGACCTACAATATAAAATATTTCATAACTTTCAAATATCGATAGGTAGCCGGTAGGTATTTTTACATGTGTTGCAATATCTTCATTAAAAGAGTGTAGATAAATATTATCTGCTAAAAGTAGGTAATCAATAAATTAGTTAAAGCTTTGCCGTCGATAAAGAAACATGTTTTCCTTAATTTTATCATTTCTTATTTCTGCTAGTGTTGTAGTGGTGTTTAGATATATTAATACGAAATATAAGCCGCCTGTGCTTGGGATATATCAGCAGGAAAACAAAAATTTCTGGCCTAAATTTCTGTTTATGTACGTCGTTTTAAAGTTGAAGCAGGTAGGTGGAATTTGCTTTTTCATACCGGATGTTTTCGGTATCCCATGCTCCATATAACTGTAGAGTGTGGACTCATGGGCGCCCTCGGTATCAACAGGAATTATTGAAATAAAAAGCATTTTGTAAGGTCCTATTACCATACCGTACAAAGATAGTTCGTAATGTTTCGGCACTAAATGTATTCTGTTGACGTAAATAGACAGTCACTGTTGTTAGTAAAAAGTAAAAAGAAAAGAAAGAAAACTAAAATCTGCACCCCTTGGAAATTGTTTCTGCCGGCGCCCATGTGTGGACTATGATTATTATTTATTAGTCATTATCTCGTTTCAGGAATTCTAAAGTCTAAATCCGGTTCATATGTAATGTATCTAAAGAGTGATTACACATTTTAGATATATAATATTATTATTATCAACATGCTACAGTTTTACATAATGAACCAAACTTTAAACTTTTGTAAATAATTAAATGTTAGGATGCATTCCTTTGCCGTGGGGCGCGTGAAATGCATATTTATTATTTTCTGATAAGATATCCTAAGAATACCATGCCTGTAGACATCTTTCTTGACTTATAAACACCTTATAAACCACTAGACGAAGCCCGCAACTCCGTTGCGCCAAAATTCGGTTATCGTTCGGGAACCGTACATTTTTCCGGGATAAAAAGTATCCTATGTCCTTTCCCGGGACTCAAAGTATCTCCATACCAAATTTCAGAAAAATCGGTTCAGTGGTTTGGCCGTGAAGAGGTAACAGACAGACAGACACACTTTCGCATTTATAATATTAGTATGGATGTATCATGTATGTAGGTACTGTCGTGTCACTAAGTTATTAATTATTATAGTAAAGGAAAAGACAGTGTGCCTAAAGTATACTCACTATACTGTAAGTTTACCGCTCACACACTTCGGCATCGTTAAAATTACTCCTCTTTGTATTAGCTTCATGCCTCTGACTTGATTTCAATGAAAGCAGTAAGCACCTAATCATTCACTAGGATCTATAAATAGGCTTATAACATAGTATTTATTAAGTATATTTACCAATTAAATAAAGCCTTTTTAATAGGTCTATTATATATTGATGATAATTATATTGACTTTAGTTAGGTACCTATACTATAATATTTATTGTTTAAGTTGAAAACCTATGTGTCGCGTCTTGCATCGGAATATGGTACCGGTGGGACCATACACGTCCAAGAGCATGATTTGGAGCTTGAACAGAAGTTCAATCTTGGCAGTTTCCCTAAGGTAGGTATTTGTGCAATTATCCTTTACCAATCTGTTTAAATAATTATTAGAGACTTGACACCAACTAGCCAACCATGGTAGTAGGGTAGACTGGGTACGGTTGTGACAATTTTGGTTTATAAGACAATAATTTTGTTAATTTTACAGCTAGCCAGGAAAATTTTGTCACAAACCATAGTTTATTTATTTGTCTACATAAAAATACTAATATATCATGCTAAAATACGATGTATTAGTCATGGAATCAATTTTAAAAGAAAGAGGGATATTGTCACAACCGACCACAACCCAAGGACGGTTGTGACAGTGGTTAGTCAGTAGTGACACCTTCAAAAAATGATTTATATTATTTTTATTTCATTAAAAATATACCATAAGACATCATAATCTTATTCTAAACAAATTCATCTAGCATATCAAAACATAGTCTATTTCTAAACATATTTATCGACCAAAACAACGACATCCGATTCATTTGATGAATTTCGCCGTTCTCTGTAAATAAGTCCTACATTTGACTTCTTCGTAAGTATTTTCGTATTGACTGATAATATCCTGCGCTCGTTTGGTCTTCTGCAAGCATTTTAGGACATCTAAGAAAAAATATAGGACATATGTATGTCACAACCGTACCCATAAGTTTTGTCACAACATGGTCACAACAGTACCCAACACAGAATTTCAATTATCAAACAAGTGCCACGAATCGGCTAAACGATTTACGTAAAAAATAATCACTTGTAGTTATCTACTAATGATCAACTTATAATAAGAAAATACACGACATAGGTTATTTGTATGCAAAAAATAGTAAACATTGAAATAAATCAAGCAAGAAAACTTACTTTTGACCGTTAAAAAGCAATGAGGGCCCCTAATAACGTTATCGTCAAGTGCTGGCGGAAGCATTGTTAGGAGAAGCATTCAGACTTGCAAGACGCGTCTTTCTCTCTTAGCACCCGTCCCCATATTCCGTATAGTTTCGCTGTTATGACGATTGTCACAACCGTACCATGGCACAACCGTACCCAGTCTACCCTACTATCAGATAGGAATTGATTCATAGGCAGACCTACATAGGTGGACCTACATAATTTCGTAGCATTCAGACAATCCTAGCCGTCAGATCACAACATTAGATTGATATTACCCAACTAAATGACACATCCGCCATCTGCCTATGCATGGGCGTAGCCACACTGGGGCAAGCTGGGGCGCTTGCCCCACCCCGGCTCTGACCTATAAGGTGCCTAATTATTAATTAAACAAACATCAGCATGATGGCTTTTATAAAGATTGAATACATAAACTAAATACTACATTATATTAAAACGCGTAATTCATAACACCGACTATTCATAAATAAAACTATAATATCTATCTTGTGTGTAATTGATTATCAAGTTACAAAAAAAAGGGGTTGGGGGGGGGGGGGGGGGCAAGCCCAAGGCTGGCTACGCCCACGTGCCTATGAACCAATTTCTTCGATGGTATACAAAGTGCGAGTAATAGGACAATGTAAGAAATTCCACGTTCTCATCGACCATACTTTAGCAACCTTATCCTGTTGTTAGAAGAAATATACTAGAACCGTAGAGCAACGTATTTAAAAATCAATGGAAAATGTCTACTATTAACTTATTACTTGCCTATACATCTTATGTTTTTCAGTCAGTAGATGCAGTGTACTTCAACGGGCTATCAAAGGAGGGTGACCGCGTGGTGTGTGGAGTAGCGAGAAGGCCGAATCAGGCCTGTGATGCCTTCCTCTACTTGAAGGTTAGTTGCTACTTAGGTTACTGGTTACCACCATAAGACGTCATCTTATATATAAAATTCTCGTGTCACAATGTTAGGCCGCGTACTCCTCCGAAACGGCTTTACTGATTTTAACCAAATTTTATATGCATATTCAGTGGGTCTGAGAATCGGCTATTGGGTACTTTTTATATTGATAAGTGCATTTGTTGAATAAATAATAGTAAATTATTACAACTCGAGACTGACGGCGACCATTGTTTGTGCGACGGGATAGCGATGGACGTTGCCATGGTGACATACTTATTTAGTCACTTCAATAAAATAATACGGGCGAAATACTTTATATGGCAAAGAAACGTTTGCCAGGACAGCTAGTATATGTTATAATAAATTGAATCCTATCGAATTTTGTAAGTAATTAAGTATTATGTAGTTAAGTCAATATTTTCTATGTTCAATTGCATGCTATTTGCATGGCAGAATGTACTAGAAAAATATAGGTATTTTAAATGAGCCTTTGTAACACTACATTCTTGCAATAAAAATATTCTATTCTATTCATAACAATCCATACTTCTATACTAATATTATAAATGCGAAAATGTTTGTCTGTCTGTCTTTTACCTCCTTTAAATCCCGGTTCCAGCACGATAAACGAATTTTGGCGCAACGGTGTTGTGGGCGTCATCTGCATTCTGCAGAGTGCAGACGTCGTCTAACTACACTCGGATTAACTCTAGTTCTCTAAACTTTGGCTCTTTTTCGTTCCGTAATCATACCTAACTCGGTAATGGGTTTTGCAATTTTTGAGTAAAAAAACCTTTAATAAAAATAAAAAATAAATCTTTATTTCAGCAAAAACATACATAATTCCTAAAAAACATTACAGTGTCATTTTTTGCTGTTTACATTACCAAATATTCTATTATAAAAAAAGGTAGATATCGCACTAGCGCGTAGTGCGTACAGTCTGATACAGCCAAATGAAGGTAAGTCCCTTCTTTTGTATTAGTTGCATGTTGGCAGCGAGTGAGCGACGAGGTGTCACGTTAGAATATCATTGTGTCACGTTTTTGACTTAAAATGCCAAGCTGCGTGTTTAGGAAATGCAAAAATTATAGTTATAAGGTAAAAAAGGATGAAAAAGTTACGTACCATAGAGTAAACATTATAGCAAGCTATAGAGTGCTTCTAACAAGGTATGAACTGTAAGCACGAGTGTGAACATATTTTTCTATAAGCGTCTTACGATGGCGCATGGAACATCACCAGACCTGCGTTATACGTTTGACAAGTATCTATAGAACTTCTGCTTACGATCGGCACAACGGGGAACGAGCGATGCGCGCGCTCTATAGCTTGCTAATGTATACTCTAAGTTACGTACTTACCACAAGTAAGTACATGAAAACATCTAGTAATTAATTTTTATTTGGATATTTTCCAACAACAACTAAAAAAGGATAGAAAATATGGACGACAACTGCAGCGTGATAAGGACAGATAATCGTGTGACATTTTAATCGCGCATGCGTGCCGATGTGCAACTCAAAGTACATAGCAATCCTTTTCTATATCATTCTTAACGTATTATATGTCGCATTCATTGTTGTAATTTATGGATATACCAGAGGTAGGTATTTATATGTCGTACAGGAACAAATTCTGAGGACCGCTTTTTATGAGCATACGCCATCTTTAATAAAACATCATTGTTACCAAATGATTAACTGTAGTTCTCACACTAGGATAACCTGTGTCGTGAGAACTGATGTGATTAACGGCCGTTCCCAATATTTGATCTATCTCTGGTTTTGCCCTACTAGATATAGGAATAGCTCACATTAGACATTAGAGACATATATTTTATGTCAATTCAATGTTAGCTGCGATAGGTTGTATGTCAAACCAGAGATAGATTGAATATTGGGAACGGCCGCTTAAACTCGGTACCACCACCATTATAAAACAATAGTATATAAAACTATATGTAAGTAGAAAATAAAATAAAAAATGTGAGTAGATAATGAAGGTTGGTACTTACTTGGTAAAAGTATAAAAATATTGTTTTAATAAATTAATGTTAAGATAAAATGGAAAATTTTAACTGTTGTGTCTGTGAGTATTAAAAATAATAATTTTTAGATGGGTGTTAGAAGTTTAAAAATTTTTCTGTATCATCGTAATCCAGGGATTTTAAGTACCTACATTGAAATCAAACATTTAGCCTTCATAGATGTACAATTTTTAATGTTGCATTTCAAGCATATTTTGTTATACATGTAAATGCCTAAAAAACTATCTATCTATCTATCTATGGACGCTTCACACCACGTCAGTCTGGCCCCGTGCTAAGTACCTGACGGATTTGTGTTACAGGTACCAGACAACGGAAATATATTTAATACTTTATACTATACATATATTTAAGAATTTTATTAAGTATACACATATTTAATACACATCCAGACCCGGGAACTTTGAAAAACTTTTTTGTTCCGTCGGCGGGATTCGAACCCGCGACCCCCGGCTTGAGCTGCCACACACTCAACCAATTGAGCCACAGAGGTCTTCAAACTTTGCATACTAACACTATTTTACTACATTTAAACAACTAATGAAATTACTTTTGCGTGTAAAAAAATCGACCCACCCCGCGCATTTCTGTTCAAGTCGCTATAATTAGTAAACGATTTACAGTTACAATAACTATAGCATTAATTAAATCCTTATTGTACTACCTTTAAAACGATACCAACATTTATTTAATACTAATTATATTTCTTGAGTTATTACCGTTTGAATCATAAGGAGAGAGGTGGGTCGATTTTTTTGCACGCAAGTGTATCTCTATATATGCATAGTGCTTGAAAAACCAAGTAGCTAACGGCCCTCGATATCTTGATTTTGACATAAAATGAATGAATGAATTGCCAACAGAAAATAAAACTCTCTCTTTTTTCATTATTCTCCCAGGTGAAAGATGGTGAGCTTCTCCTGTCTCCGCAGCTGCCGGACTCATACCTGTCCCAGACGCCAGAAGACGGTGATGATTACAAGGTGCAGGGCATCTCGGCACAGAACTTCATCCCTATGCGCACTTGGAAGGTCTCTTATAATGGGAAGATGAAGTAAGTCATACTTGGGGTTTTCACCAATACATTATAACGCCATCATTAATGTAACGCTAAACTTAATCGACGTCTTAAACTTCAAACTATATAAACTAGGCCTTTACATCCGTTATGGATGATTTGTACAGTATATTTCAGAGCGAAGTAACCACTCCTCAAATACTGTAGTGCCTGGGACAAGATTTTTAAATGTCCGTATGGTTGCAGAAGCGCATACGGCATTCTCGCAGCATAGTCGGCCTAATCCAGAGGAAAGAGCTAGTCAATACGTCTGGGACCAACTATGTGCGGGTTTCCTCACGATGTTTTCCTTCAACGTACGAGCGTCCGTATTATGTACTTGAGATCAGAAAATGTCTCATAGGTACACGCCTCCACCCGGGTTCGATCCTGCACCCTCTAAGAGTGCGAACTAAATGTCTACCCATTAGGCCACGGACGCTCCATATCACCAACAAAAATTAAACGTGTATCTAGCTGAACCGAGTTTATTCTCTGAACGCAAAATATTCAAGATTTAGCTTTTTCAAGATCTTATTTTTCCACAAAGCAATTCCACATTCCAGGTCTCGCGACAATCCTGACAAGACAGTGAGCGTGGTATCGGATCTGACTTGGTCGGCGGGCTGGGCGCCATTCGAGTACGACACTCAGATCTCCGCGCGCAGCACGGCGCGGGACATGGCGAGGGAGCCGTGGTCGCGGGACTACTTCCAGCTGTTGCAGAAGTGAGTAATATCTAGGTGCTGCAGAAGTGAGTACAACTTTAAGTGACAGAAGCGCACATCCAGGTGTTGCAGAAATTAGAACAACATCCAGGTAAAAAGTAAGAATTTAGCTACTGCCGAAGTGAGTTAATTTCCTTGTTGCAGAAGTAATGCTTCCAGCGGTTGCACAAGTACAACTTTAAGACAGGCCAAAAGTTTTAATTCCTGAAGTCGGTAGTTACTAAAACTTCGTGGAGCCGCAGAAGTATAACATCCGGTGTTTACAGAAGTACAACTTCCATCATTTCCAGAAATACAACTTTAAGACAGTCCAAAAGTTGTAATTCCTGAAGTTAGTAATTACTAAAACTTCGAGGAGCCGTAGAAGTATAACATCCGGCGTTTACAGAAGTACAACTTGCAGCATTTCCAGAACATGATTTTCAGGTTCTCAGAAGTGTGTATTCTTTACATCAACGTCACAAGCGGTGGCGTAACTATAGGGTGGCAGGGCTGGCTAAATGCCATGGGCCCCCGACCCAAAAGGGCCCCGGCCCAAGAGGCCGTGAGGTCAGAAAATGTTTAATACATTGCAATTTTTACTGATGGGGCCCAATCAATATGCCACGGGCCCCGGATGTTATAGTTACGCCACTGATCACAAGTCACAATTTCCAGTTACTGCAAAAATGTTGCACTATTTATTTACCTACTATCCCTGAATGAATGAAACTTAATAATATTATTATTTCAGATTGCACCAGAAACATTACGAGCAAATGGGATTCATAGCTGGCACCGTCACCATTGATGGGAAATCCCATGAGATTCATATACCTTGTGTAAGAGATAGAACTTGTGGTAAGTTTTATTATCTATTATAATCCTTCAAGGCTCAAGCCCCATAAGAGCATTTGTGATCGCGACAACAATAGAATACAATAGCATTTCCAAGAATCCGCGATCGAAGTAGAAGAATCTTTAACAGTTAAACAAATAAAATTGTAATAACTTAACTGCAGAAATGTCTCTCTTTAATGATGGGTCATTACCAGAGAAAATACTTGCAATTAATTAACCTTTGAGTAACATACTATTTCCAGAATAGACAGAATTATTATAGAGTATGCCG
The DNA here is from genome assembly GCF_905147365.1 of Aricia agestis. NCBI lineage: Eukaryota > Metazoa > Arthropoda > Insecta > Lepidoptera > Lycaenidae > Aricia > Aricia agestis. The sequence continues at coordinate 9,800,662 of NC_056417.1, forward strand.
ACTTAGAACTGATGTTGAAATTTTTAAATTTGACGTATTGTGACGAAAATCGTCGCTAGGGTTGTTAACTTGTTACCTACGAATTTAAAAATATGACATATTCGATGGACGTGTTCCTCTTTGGTCGTATTGTTGTTTGTGTTTTGGCAGATGCGATTAAAATTGTCAGAATCCAATTTTGAAAACTTTATTTTTAATATTTAAAAATAAATTATATCAGCCAGCGCGAGGCACATTCCGTTCATAATCCTAGTGAAACCCGACGAATTTGACAGATATTGAAACCTGTCCGTCTCTTTGCAGACGAACTACTGGTCGTTATGTCTATTGTGCTATTTCCTTAATAGTTTGTGCGTTTTATGATGATATGCGTGACACATTATAATTGACAATAGTAGGGAAGTTACCTAACAAAAATTTATCGATAATTTAAAAATATCGAATCACTTCGTAAAGGAATTGCAATCGAAATTATCGATTTCGTACTGACATTACAGTGGTGCCGGCGATTTAAGATGGCTGCCCTTTTTTATCGATTTGATTTCGATTCAAAGTGCCAATCTCTATTGCCATGGGTTCCATTTCATGCATCTGACATTTTTCAAATGTTTTCGTAACAATAATTTTATACGTACTCGTATATCACAGTTAATAATATAATTTTATATTAATAAGTTAGCATTTAACAACTTTTCATTTTTATTCATTTAGAATTATAGGAAACATTTTAACAATAAACATTCAATAAACAGATAAAACTAAATTACAATAAAAACTAGCGTAAAAAAAGAGAACAGTTCAAATATAAAAAAGGTTGTCATCCAGACTGCTGCCTTTAGGGAGAGTGCCCAGAATACTGGCCACATTGCCCCGCTGTAAGGCCAGGCTTAATCGCTGGCCAAAATACGCTCCAGCCCTCTGGTCACCTGTGCGATCTATGAGGCGGGATGATATAAGATTGAAAAACTTTTTCATATCATCCCCCCACGGACCTAACGTTTCAAACGCAAGCGGCAAAAATATGTAGTCACGGCTTAAAGATACATATTTTCGCCGCTTACGCGTTTGCGCTTCGGACGCCGCCGCACCAGCCGTCACTGAAGTTCCATGTAAATAGGAGGCCGCCAGTGTGTCGACACATGTTGCGTCCCACACCAAGCACCTCCCACTTTTCCATGGAACTAATGTTAAGCCGTCGGGTCTCTTGCCATCATCACGGGCAATACCATTCGGCTCTAAAATAGCCGGAACGTTGATGGAGACAAGAGCCCGACGTACAACATCATTCAATGCCGCGTGGCGCGACAGACGACCAGCGCTCCGCTGGCAAGAAAGCCCATGGTGACCCAGACGATCTACCATAGATCCACAAGGGCAGCAGTGTGGATGGTTTGTTGGCAAACCTAGTCGCAGACTGATGGCAAGGGAGAAGGTGGTATTGTCCAGTAACGTGCCTAAATTTGGAGATGGAAGTGCTTGGAGCCAGAGTCCAGATTCCCAAGTTGCAGCAGCCAGAAGACGGGCCCGCTCAGCCGCGTCGGAACTAGAGTTAACTAGCTTATCAAATACAACACGGCAAAGCGGCTCATCCCAAAGACGCTGCAAACAAATGTTGGCTGGAACGGCCCCATTGGCACTAGCTTCTCTCCAGGCTTCTAACGCGTCACTATAAAACGGAAAATCAAAGTTGCCAAAAGAAGGGGAGAGAATTTGGCGGGTCAATGGACTGGTACTATTTACTGAAGATAGAAAGGCTGGAAGAGCAACATCTGACACTTTCCTGATGCCGATGCCCCCAAAGCGAATAGGGAGTGATGCTTGGCACCACGCCCTATCCGTAAGTGAACAATTAAAAATATGGGTCAATATTTTACGGATGGCTGCGTCAATAGAGGCCAAACTATTGGTAAATTTCCAAACTGGAGAACACCTTAGAAAGTAGGTAAATTTTGGTACAAACAAGCAAAATTTGATAATTTGAAAGGCCATATGAATATTAATTTTTTCCAAACGATCACAAGAATTTTGAAATTTCAACATTTGTTCCTCTAGGAATAGTGGAATTGACTCCTCCAAAATAGGAGCTCCTAAAAGGCGCAGAGCGTATTTATCTATTACTTTAATACAAGGGGCCAAACTATTAAAATTATTAACCACAGCGGTTTTAGACTGAGTCGTAAATTTGTCACTAAAGAAAAGCTCGCATTTGGAAAAATTAATACTTAAACCAATTTTTTCCAATTCGCTTATTAAACACTTTAGGTCATTCCAAACGGTGGAAGGAGGGCCTGCAATGGTCCCATCGTCAAGATACCAAATATTTAATTTAGAAGTAAGGGTCGAAATTATTGGATGAATGGCTAAACTAAAAATAGCCGGCCCAAGGGGATCTCCCTGCTGACAGCCAACCGCAGAGTCGATCAAATGGCCCATATAAACGAGTTGAGTAGGCGTATTGTAACACTGCCATATAAAGGGATAAATGTCGGGTACCTTGTCTAAGCACTGATTAAGCAGGGCACGGCGGTCGACCGAATTAAAAGCATTCTTGATATCGACTTTGAGAACTACATCATCGTCACAGTTATGTATGAACCCCCTGAGGCTGTGGACAGCAGCTTCACAACCGCCTTTGCAACTGAAACCTAATTGAATCGGTTTGAATTCCTTAATCAATTTGGGGTGAATACTTTTACAGCAGATTTTAGCGACTATTCTACGAAAAGTGCTACCCACAGCAATTGGACGGATTCCGCCATCTTTTTTCTTTAGAGCACAGAGATTAGCACCGTATAGTACATTTAAAACTTCGGAGTTCACTTGCCCTGAAAGCATTAGGTTTACGAGATCCGTCAGGTCGCTCAGAAGTGTTTTACCAGCATCAGCAGTGGAACTACAGATTAGATCTTTGAGATGTTGCGGTGAAATCCCGTCCAAGCCACCTGCCGAACCGTTCCTAAAAGACATTATGGCAGACAGCACCAAACATGGCAGGAAACATTTGTTTTTGTAGATGGAATATAATTTACTAGCTGTTGCCCGCGACTTCATCCGCGTTAACATAGTATAATGACAAAGATGGATAGTTTTCTCCTTTTTGTTTTTGTGGTTCCTTATACAAAGGGTAAAATCGGACCCTATTTAAGCAAACGTCAAGCGCAAACGTCAATAAACTTTCATGTTTCTAACTCAAGAAATGACGGACTTTCATTGAAACTTTCTACCCCAATTTCACCCCCTTGGGGGTAGAATTACCAGAAACACTTAAATACGTATCCATTCATTTTTAATCAGTAGCACAAAAATAAAGTTTCATGTTTCTAACTCAAGAAATGACGGACTTTCATTCAAACTTTCAACTCCAATTTCACCCCCTTGGGGGTAGAATTTCCAAAAACGCTTAAATACGTATCCATTCATTTTTAATCAGTAACCCAGAAATAAAGTTTCATGTTTTTAACTCAAGAAATGACGGACTTTCATTAAAATTTCAACCCTTATTTCACCCCCTTCGGGGTAATATTTTCAAAATTCCTTCCTTAATGGGTGTCTACTTAATAAAACAACCCTACTTACCAAATTTCGTGGTTGTAACTTTTACAGTTTTTGCTCAGCGATGATGAATCAGTCAGTCAGTCAGTCAGGACATGTAATTTTATAAGTATAGATTACATTTTTTCTTTTTTGTTTTCTTGTAAAAAAAATCCGTAGCAAGGAATATGAGAACTGTCACCCATATCATCTTATAACGCACAAACTTAGTTTGTTAATTCTCTACATTGTAATCAAAACGTAGGAATGCACAGCCTTATTTTTTCTTAATTCATTTTACAAAATAAAATAAAACATTTTTGTTGACAGCAACAATTCGTGAATGGCGCAACTTCCACAGATACGTGCTGCATTTCATATTCCTGGAGAACGGGGACTGTATGGCTGTTGGTAGTGTGTCCCAGCCCTCTATATTGTCACAGTAAGTGTTATTGTTATAATGGTATTGTCATAGTTAGGGCCTGTTTCACCACTTCCTGATAAGTGCTGGATAGGCTCTCCACCACTTAACTTGACAGATGGAGTATCGAGAATCTGTCAAAAAAGTTGTGAATGCCTATCGCGCAGTTTATCAGGAAGTGGTGAAACAGGCCCTAAGTGTTATTTTAATAGTGTTAGAAGAGCGAATTTATATTGATACAGTATTGGGGTACAATGTAAATGTATACAGCTTTCTAGCTACAGCCTACATCTAGATTCTTCTAGTTGCCGTGCACGTTTACATTGATACGGTGGTGAACAGCGCTGGAATTCAGTGACACTGGCATCGTCTACCAAAGTACGGTCACGGTACCAAAGTGGTCTTTTAGTTTAAAAATTAAAGTTCAAAAATTGGTAAGCTGGATCTGTGTTTGACTTTACATATTACAAGTAAAGGTAACACTTTATCATTTAAAATATCAGTGTGAACAGACAGACACACTTTATTATTTGTATACTAGCATGGATTGTCGTCACATCGATTATCGATCCTTAGCACTTACAACAGGTAACATGCTATATTAATTTCCAGTAACATGCTATAGCAATTTCTAATAACATGAGCCATTTCCAGTAACAAGATATAGCAATTTCCAATAACAAGATAAAGCAATTTCCAATAACATGCTATAGCAATTTCCAATAACATGCTATAGCAATTTCCAGTAACATGCTATATCAATTTCCAGTAACATGATATATTTTCCAGCTTAACCATAGGCTACGTGTGCCGCAAGGACCAGACCGTGTGTGCAGTAGACAGCTGCGACTTCCAGCTATACCAGCACGGCGAGCATCAGATACTGCCCAAGGACTACGGCTTTACCTTTGAAGCTGGTGAGTCTTCAATAAGGGTGTTTGACATTCTATTTGCCACCAGCCTGCGTAGCATGGCACCATAGAAACGGTTCCTTTCTATGGAAGAATAGACAAAGTGACAGTTCAATAAGACAAAGTGACAGTTAGACAATGGAAATCCGCCATTTTGTCGATAAAATCTGTAAGTATGTCGATTCTTCCGTAGAAAGAAACCGTTTCTATGGTGCCATGCTACGCAGGCAGGTGCTGCTAATTGCTATGTAGCTATCGTGTCAAACTGCTGTCATATGTCACGATATAGCTGTCATACGCTTATTTGACACGACCCTAAGGCTACATAGCGGCACCTGGTGGCAAATAGAATTTCAAACACCCTCATTACTTCTCTCTCTTTATCGCTATTTTCTCTTTCATTCGTCTATGAATCTATAATTATCTATATCTATAATCTATAATCTATACTATATTATAAATGCGAAATAATATTATAAATGCGAAAGTATCTCTGTCTGTCTGTCTGTCTGTCTCGCTTTCACGCCAAAACTACTGAACCGATTGTAATGAAATTTTGTATACAGATAGTCTAAAGCCTGAGAAAGGACATATGCTACTTTTTTACTGGAAAAAAAGCGTTGTAAGGGGGTGAAAATGCGTAAATTTGTTCAAATTAAGTTAGTTTCAAAAATGCATAATAGATGGCGCCGTGCGTCTCTTACATCGCGCTAACGCTTGCCCAAAAGTCTTTCTATAAGATGTGGTATTATCTTACATTCGATTATTCGATAGTTATTTCTTTTTTACGTTATTTAATAAATTAGTACTTTATCTATGCAGTGACGTAACCTTAAACCTATCAATGATAAATAGTTTATGGGTAAAGTTGTGTTATTGGGGGGCTAAATAAGCTTAAAAATTTGGCACAAAATATAAAGTTTAATTAAAAAATTGAAATATTATGTGCACACTGCACAGCTGTTTTGATTTAAGGGGTACCAGGGTTTTTTACCCGACTGCCAGGAGGGTTATTTATAAAAGCTTTTGACACCAATTTTGTTGACATCGCGCGCTATAAACTGAAGTCCATGCGGACGAAGTCGCGGGCAAAAGCTAGTATTATATTATCAACTCGACCAATTTAAGTTTGCACGTTGCGACAGTGTGATGTTATCGACGCGTAGGTTAAACTTAGCTTGGTCGAGCTGTACACGTTGAACAGTATACGATCAGGGCTCCCGCTAATGGTAGCGCCCCTAGAGGATGGCGCTCGCGTGCATTGCACATATGGATGTGCAATGTGTGCAATGTACACGGGCGCCATCCTCTAGGGGCGCCAAATCGCCATCTTTAGGGGCGCCAAAACCAAGGATCCAAAAAATTTGCTTAAAGGGGCGCCAAAATCCATTTTTTGCACACAGGCGCCAGGAACCCTTACAGGGGCTCTGTATACGATAGCATTCAGACATGAGTAAAATAGATAAATAAGGTACGAGCTTTTACGCGCTCTGCGACCAGACTATAGAAAATGCTCGTATTTAGGTAAATACATAGGATTGTTGTTTCGCAATTCTACCTATCCCACTGAGTATAAAAAGAAGTTATAAGATTACTACATATCAATTATAATTCAGCATGATTATAACTAATTGACTTTGAGTAAAACTTTTAAGATCAATGTAACCAACCGTTTGGGCTATAGAAGATATTAATAAAATATTTTATTTATTCCCAGGTGGCGAGTCCTACGTAGCTCAAGTACAAGTTTTCGATGAAGACTATTTCTATATCGGCAAAGAGAGAGACACCAAGATATACGAGAGATGGAGCGACGTCATTATAAACGGAGTAAAGGGGGTTTCCTGCGTGGAATGGCAGTATAATAATGTTTAAGTAATTGTAATTTTGTATGCTATTATTAATTAATAATTTTATTATTTTTCTATTAGATTGTTTTATTTCGTTGGCGTTTTTAGGGGGGTATTACATTATCATTTATATTGGATCATTTCTATGATCATATATAGGATCCAATATATATGATCATTTGATCATATCTGCGTATTACATTATCATATTTCATTGATCCAATTTTACGTCATATGTGGTTACGATAGCCAATGGAGAGCGCTAACGCTGACAGGTATTGACGTCAGGGTTACTAGATCTCAGAGAATTCGATTTGTTAAAAGACATCGTCATTTTTAATATGGCTTGTTTTTTGTTATTTCAGCAAGATTATCCAAGTATATAATTAGAAAAATAATTACATTACATTATTTGAAACATATTAACGAACAAGAAATTAAAAACTCTTTTTTATATTAAATAATTGGCAACACCTATTTCTATGACCGTATTGGATCCAATCTCTCAGCAAATGTCAAAAATCTATGATCAAGGAAGAAATGAATCATATGTCTATATTACATTATCCAATATCATTGACTCAATGATCTCGGATCCAATATATATGATAATCTAATATCCCCCTTAGACATAAGTTGTTATAGTTAGATGTTTAAAAATCGATTCGGTAGTTTAGATGTTGTGAAAAAAATATTATGAACAATCAAAGATAAGTAGAATTTTCTGTAGGCGGTAAAATAAAACACATCGTGCAGGAAATTTTCTATTCAGAATAAACACTTAATGCACAAAATATTATGGACTAGCGATTGTCTTTATACAGAGTACATTGCACTAAAAGTAATATACACGTTACAAGTCCTTTTCATAAAGGCCCCTCTTCAGGTTAAACCATCATGGATAACCATAATTATCGCTATGATTACACTTTAAGCAGCCTTTCCCAAAGCGGGCGATAACGCCCCCTTGTGGGCGCTGAAGGTCTGAATGGGGGCGGTGTGGGACCCAGAAAAAAATCCGGGGGTGTAGTGTAGAGACTTGGAGGGTGATTTATTTTATCTGGACGCATTTTAAATTGAAACAATGGGGGCGCTAAAACATAATTTGTTCTTAAAGTGGGCAGTAGACAAAATAAATCTGGGAACCCCTGTACTATAGGCTATAGCACAATTATAGACGAATATTGGTCCATCATTGGCCAACGTGAACAGGTCGTATAAAGGTTTATTATTCGAAAATTGGTGGCATTATAAAAATAGACAGCCAGCAAGCATATTGATAAACGGAACAGAACAGTCATTTTACACTCCCTTTAAAGTTATTTTACTACTAAATTTAACGATAATCCATCTTATGTCATTGGCATAAAGGTCATGGCAGACAAAATAATTTTAAACGCACAGAGTACTCAGAGCTATACGAGTAGATATTTAATAATAAGGAACTTCGTTCCAATATAATATTTCTCTTGAATTCTTGATCCGAACAAAAAAGCATCCTCTTGGCCAAAATAACCTTATAGTTTTGTACTTAACGGTCTTCTACAATCTTATTTTACACAATTTTCGGACGTAGTCTATGGCATATACTATAGCTAATCTTTACATTGTGTGGATGTCCATAATAAAGGTGTTTAGGACTTGCTAATTATTTAAAAAATATAATCAATTTTAGCCATTAAAGACATAGGCTCAACAAAATATTTACTTGTGCAGGGAAAAACGTGATTTTAAAGTACATTTCAGATACCTTTAAGTATCATTAACAGCTGATGTAGCTTACAATTATTAAAATGTGTGTTACTGCTATGGCCTATGCTACAAAAGTAGATATTTTTTTTGCCAACTCGATGTGCAAACAAAATACAAACATGATTATATGAGAACACAAAATGTTTAAGATGCAGACCATGGAAGACAGTCGGATATAATGTAAGCCTAGCAATTAGTTCATTTTACCATCAGAGAATTTGACTCATTGACAAATGGCGGACCTACTTAGTCGTGAGTACCAGAAACAGAACTAACGAGTAGGCCGACTCAGAAGAGATCTCGATACGTTTGCCGTAGTATACATATCATATCGGCCGGCGCGCGCAGTACCAGGCCTGTCCCACTCGCGAGTGTAGGCATCGAACTGTAAGTACCACCCGCGGGTGGCAAATCACTAGGGACTCACAAGCAAGCGGTGACGCACGCGCAAGATTTTTCGTCGCGTATCTACTGTTTACTGATCATAGAGGGATTTAATTCATAATACTGATTTAACCTCTGTGACAAAATCGTTATAAATCTTATAAAAATGAACAATTAAAAAAGGCCAATGAAATATGTATTTGAATGAGGTATTTAAATACAAAAAGTAAATAAAAACTATACATACATAGCAAATAAACCAATTTCATACAAATAAACACAAACTACACAGAAATAAACACAAGTTACTATGTTTAAATTGTAGAAGTTTCCTGCACTATAATCGAATAAGTATATAAATCTACTATAAAATATAGGTTGGGTTACAAAAATTTTATATTACTATAAAAAGGTTTGCTATTCGTACCAGTAATTAAAAAAGATTATTTTGTTTTCTAAAAGGCGAAAACCTTGATTTCGTCAGAAAAGGTACGAGTTATGCAATGGAAAGGGAGCGGACATGTAGGTAAATATAATTGTAGGCACCTAGCACTGCGCGGTCGGAATTTGAACTTTATAGTATCGTAGCATGAGTCGTTATTTCTTTAAACGGGTTTCGCTAGTGGGAATTCTGTTGGTACAACTAATATATATTCTGTGGCAGTACTATTAAGCGTTACTAAGCATTGTGAAACATTTTTAAAGTGACAGTCACGCCCAACTCGCGTATATTCGCCCGTTTGTTTGAAGTCGAGGTACTCCTTAGTTCTGTCTACTCTATGAGTAACTCTTGTGTCCGCTGGGTCTGATATAATCCGACTAAATGACGTAGATCCGCCATCTGATTATGACTCAATTTCCCTGATAGTACATAAGTACAGTATGAGAGACAAAAGGAACAAAACACAACCACTGCGTTATAAAATAAAGTGTCTTTTGTATTATAAGCTAAGCTATGAACACATACAACAGAAAAATACATCTCACATCCAACATTATTCAGCTAAGCTATATTTTTTTTTATAAATTACTGCTATTTTTAATGGACTAGAAAAAAAAATACACAACTACTTTTTTTCTAAAAATTATAACATTGAAATTAATATAACATAATCATTATATTGAGTGTAATATATTTGAATCAACTGGACATAAAATCGAAAAATAAATAATTTTTTAATCAAAACTACGTTCCTAATATTAATATCGTCTTAAATCATTAACATTTAACACTATCAAAAACTATGTGGAATGAAGCCAAAAAATTACCTATGAATAAATACAAAATATTTATCTACTAACCTCCTTACTAATAAAATCTGAATACGATGATGAATTCACTTGACACACAAGGTGAAAACATTGTATAAGCTATCGTAACATTTTTATTTGTAGTTATTTTATTACTATATAAGGTGGTTAGGAAATAATAGATATTTACTAGATACAATAATATTACATCATTGAAAACGCTTAAAAGATTAATATACTCTTCCTTAAAAGCAACAGCTTTTTAGAATGTAGGGTCCCATTTTAGGGATAAATATTTATTTTATCTAATGTTCACGATTTCAAATCCCTTAATCTTTCTAAAGCACATTAAAATGTGATCTTCCTTTTCTAGATGTTCTACTTTTTATAATGTCATCCTATTCACAGTTTACATTTACCTATATCCATACTTTTATATCTTACGTGTAGTTTTTAGACAATTTAGACTTTAGACGATTTTATGAAATTGTTGTGCTTACTATCAATTAATTATAACCCGATTAAATTATGAAGACAATAAAACTGTTAAACATACATTTACCAGGCTGTACATCATCGTACATTTACAAATAATATTAGAAAATGTTACTGTTTAGTGCAAGGATGGCCAACCTTTTCGACACTTGGGCCAAAATTCGGAAATAAAATTTTACCCCGGGCCGCACTACCAAATTTTATGTATACTCGTAGGGCGCGCCAGATAAGTCTGCGCACAATCAAAATAGGATACTAATTTTTCCTATTAGAACTTAGAGCTTAGAACAAAAAAATTACTGTTTACTATAGCAAAGAAAACACCCCAGTCACGCGCTCAGTACATACGTTATTTTAAAGTCAGCCCCGCTTTATGTAGATAAAGCATGTGTTGATTTTAAAAGTAAAAGAAAAGAAGTGTTTAGTTTGCTTATTATAGTAGGTATGATAAGCTTATTTTATAGTATAAACTTTTTTGGCTTAAAAAAAATGTGCTTGGCTCCGCGGGCTACAAGGTAACAGACGGCGGGCCGCGTGTTGGCCACCCTTGGTTTAGTGTTTGATCTATTTATTTTAATGAGCTCAACAGGAACTTTTGTCAGCTCCGTATTTGTAATGTTATTTTAAAAAATTATATAATTTTATATTAGTAGCTGCTAATATTGTTCCTGCTAAGGTAAGGTAAACACCCAATTATTGGCACTGGAGTTAATGGTACAGAAAGGCCTATTATTGGCATTCCTTGTATTTAGGTGCTGCGCAGACGACAGACTATCCGTGACGTACTTTTTAGTCTGTGGAAATAGAACCTATGCAATTATATGCAGTAACGCACACGTCGCATATATAATTATTAATTGCATAGGTTCTATTTCCACGGACTAAAAAGTGCGTCACGGATAATCTGTCGTCTGCGCTGCGCCTTAAGGCGGACTCTAGACGGTCATCTTTATTGCCCAATATTACGAATTGTGCAATATTATTGATGGTTAAGGGTTAATATTGAACATTGCCGCACCTTTCAATCTTATTGTACAATAAATTATTGTTTAATATTATTGTAGGTTTAGGCTGCGTCCCCATCAGACACGGCGCGGCGCCGGCACCGTGTTACGGCACGACGCCGCCACCGTGATACGGTACGGCGCCGCACCGTGTCACGGTGCCGCGTACGGTGCCGTGTACGGTGCCGCGTACGGTGCGTCCCTATTCAGTCGATATTTGCGCTCGAACGAGAATGCTTTTCTGGACAAACACTCTCGTTCGAGCGCAAATATCGACTGAATAACACGGTGACTGAATAACACGTACGTAACACGGTGCCGGCGCCGCGCCGTGTCTGATGGGGACGCAACCTTAGGGGCTGCATTTAACAAAAAGGTGACGGTAGAAATTGGCTGGTCGTATAAAAGTATGAATCTACAACAATATAACATTGACTAGGACATCACAGCACCTAATGTGAATGTTCTGAACATTCTGAGTACAGTTAGTAAGGCAGGAGATATGCAGAGAAATTGATACATAGGTATCTGGCATACCTATGTAATTTCGTTGGGTTATGCCGATACAGCTCTAAAAGGCTAATGAAAAAACAAGGCCAGCAGCGCCGCCCACGTTCATTTAAAGCCTTGTCGCACTTTAACGCCGCCATATTGTTAAGTGTCGTATAAGTGACAGCTGTCACCTCAAACCCGCCTGTCACTTTCATTTAACTGAGGGGTTCCCAAACTGTGCGCCGCGGAAAGGCAAGAGGGGCGCCGTGAGTCGATCATTATCCACAAATATTATAAAACAAAATTATAAGTAATATGAATTATTATACAAAGCAGGCAGATGATTACATATTTGTTTGTTATTATTTACTTGCTTAACCTAACTATAATTATTAAAGGTTTTTATTTATGTATATTTTTGTAATAGCTAGGTTGAGTAGGGCGCCGTGACAAAATATTGACTTGTAAGTGCGCCGCAGGCTGAAAGAGATTGGGAACCCCTGATTTAACTTATAACACCCATTTTCAATGACTTAAGAAACAGCCCATTTTGCATGTGAGGAAAGGGAGAACCAACTTTGGTAATGATACCAACGTTAGTTCACCCAAATGCTATTATATTCTTGTAGGTCTGTCGTAGTTTGTCGAATGAACTTGTTACTTGACGTAACCCGACCAAATTACATGTATAAGAATCAATTTCTCTGACAGTACAATACATATTTTATAACCGAACTGGCAATCCATATAATTCTAGGCACCTAAACATGATTATATTCAATCAAATATACGAATTATACAATAAGAACACTAATGACATACTTACTACTTGAAAAGGATTATAAGTATAGACAAATCCTTAGAAGCTCATAAAATATTGTCACCCTACAAATTTAGATTATGTGCGTTTATAAAGCATTAGACTAGTAACTTTTTTTCTAAAAAGTCAACGTTCAAAGTCCTTTTATGTGACGCACTCATAAAAGTTTTATAAATACTAAACCTTAATTTAATTTTGACATAAACAATTTAGAAATTTTGACATAAACTATCCGTCAAACTTGTCATTAAATTAAAATTAACTAATCTTTAAATGTGTCTGAGGGCGGCCGCTAGTGCCGTAAATAATAAACTACGTTACATCACGTAGTTTAGTATCTAGAATGTCAATACGTGTTTGAACTTTGAATTAGCATGTAATTTTCATTTTGAGCAACATTTAATACTTAAATTGTGAATTATATAAGCATTCTACTAAAGAAAGCAAATAAATGTTCTGTCATTTATGACAAGATACTAAAACTAGAATACTATTGTAGTACTAAATAAAAATATTTAATATCAATTAAAAATATATGGAATACTGTTACATTTCTTTGACTAGTCATTTTTGGTATGCAAACATTACAACACAGGGTAGTTATTTTATAACTAATCATTAATAATTACATAATCCAACAAAAATTAAATAACAATGTGATAATATTGTAAAATTCTTAACACAATATAAAGTCCAATTTATAGAACTTTTTTAGTCAGCCGATTGAACACAAGTATTATATAATTTAATTTAGAAAAATATTCGAACAAAAACAATAATATAAAGCTAATAATAAATTATTTTAAATTAATAATGTCATTAAAATCATTATAATATGCAAAAAATTGCACTAAAATTAACTTTTGATCATCTTTCTGACTTCTGTATAGAGCATGACTAATATATTTATTTAGTAATATTTTGTTTTAATTACATTTGACAAACTCTGCTAAGTATATGTACCTACTTACTTTTATTTATTTATAGTATTGGCTGGTTTACTTTGTAAGTGACAGAAATGATTGGACTAATCATACACTTTATAAAAATAAAAGTACAAAAAAATAACAAAAATATCTTTATACGTTGCGACTAGGCATCATTCGTACGATTATAATACTTATTTATATTTTTTGTCATGTAGCCAAAGACTTAAATTAATAGATTTCTATTAAACTTTCTTTCAAACATGTAGCTTAAGGCACAGTACATTTGGCAAATTTTAGACTCTTTAAATAATTGAATCTTTAAAAATCATGGAAAGGGGTATGAAGATTTTTGTATCGAGCCTGGCCGACCTACTTTCCGCCGTTGTGTTTTTCCGCGTTCACGAATATTTTTAAAATTTGGCATAATATATAAAGTTTAATTTAAAAAAATGAAATATTATGTGCACACTGCACAGCGTTTTGATTTAAGGGGTACCAGGGTTTTTTTTATAAAAGCTTTTGACACCAATTTTGTTGACATCGCGCGCTATAAACTGAAGTCCACGCGGACGAAGTCGCGGGCAACAGCTAGTATCTTATATTGGTAAAACTTTGGCAGCTCAAATCTTTGAAATGTGACACTTTACGCGGTTTTGTTCAAGATTATTTTTTGTTTGTATTGATGTTAGCTATCCATTTTTGAAAAAAAATATTCGTGAACGCGGAAAAACATAATAGCGGTACAGTAGGTCGGCCAAAATCTTCGTACACCTTTTCAATCATTAGCTTGTATTCTTATGATTGATCATCAAAAATACTGCTACCTCGATCGTGGGAATGGCAGACAAAATAGATTTTCAATTGTTATGCGTCAGCCGGGTGCCGCTTGGGGATTGATAGGTTAATTGACTAGTGCAATTCGCATTGATGTATCTATTGGTTTAAATCTTTGACTATAGTACCTCGTTTTTGCAGCTTCGTTCTTTATTTCATCCAGAACATTTGCTATCAACTACAAACTAGTACTATTCTCATTTGTGAAAACTTTTCTTGGTGTTTGATCGTAAATTGGATCAAACAAGTAACAACTCTGCATGAATGCATAATTTAGTAGAATCGAGGTAAGTACTTATTTATACTTTTTATTATAACATAATATATTTTGGCGGCAAAAGCTACTGTATCGAACAAATGGCGGATGTACCTGGGGCGTGGTCGAGTAGCGCTCTTCGGCGTTTTATACCTTCTAAGTATACTTCGCGGTTGAACAGACCAGCTGCAAGGGGCACACTGAAAATAAATTAGTTATTAAAAGTTTCACTTTTTTTATGAAATAAGGGGGCAAACGAGCAAACGGGTCACCTGATGGAAAGCAACTTCCGTCGCCCATGGACACTCGCAGCATCAGAAGAGCTGCAGGTGCGTTGCCGGCCTTTTAAGGGGGAATAGGGTAATAGGGGAGGGTAGGGGTGGGAAGGGAAGGGAATAGGGGAGGGTAGTGAAGGGAAAAGGGGAGGGTAGGGAAGGGAATAGGGGAGGGTAGGGAAGGGAATAGGGTAGGGGATTGGGCCTCCGGCAAACTCACTCACTCGGCGTTTTCTGTGAGAACGTGGTATTTCTCCGGTCGAGCCGGCCCATTCGTGCCGAAGCCTGGCTCTCCCACGTAAAAAATTACTAAAAACTATAACGTGTAGTCGCTAGACTACACGAAACCCCGCACATGGTGGGCGGGGCTTTAAACGGGGCCGTGATCACGAACTGCATCGAGTTTATCTCCATACAAATTCTTATAATAATAATTTTATAGCGCATCTACACGTGAAGAGGACTGTCAAAAATTTCCGCATTTACAATCTATATATATAATCTCTCTCTCTATTTATATACTTACACGTCAGTCCCCGGGCGCAGCGGCGCGGAGAACAGCGCCCACACGGGTTTGTGGTCGCTCGTGACCACGGACTGCACCGAGTTGTACGCCAGGCAGCGCAGCACCGCGCCCACCGTCATGGGCGCCGCGCTCAGACGACGTAGACCTAAAACAGTAGAAAATTTTGAAGTCGATATAATAATATGTATTTAAACCATAAAGTTAATATACCTAGTGGAATAGAGAAACAAAGGCCCGAGCAAGAGAGATGTCACTATCAGTAACACTGCGTGGTAAAAAGAGACGTGTGATACATGACAGCAGCACTATTTTTTTGACGTCCAGTCGGCACGTGCCGCACGTTGACAATTTAATCTCATAGAATTTATGTTCAATCATGCTTGTGTAAGTGTATACGTACACATATTTTTTACACAGATGAAAACCGATTTCGGTTTCGTTTGACAGCTCGAGACTGTTGCTCTATTCCACTAGGTATATTAAGTTTATGATTTTAAAAGGGAACTCACTAAACTTATTCTTGTAGGTGTGTCACTAGATGCGTCGAGTCCACACAATGTTTTGCGTTCTTGTTTTGTGCGTTTTGTATCTAGCAATAGTCTGTCAACTGATTCAGACTACACGACAGTCTGAATCAGTTGACAGACAGTCAAGAGCTAGCCAATAAGGAATTTCTCACCTGAAAAGGCGGAGTTGTTGGACGTCATGCCTCGCGCCTTGTACAGTATGCGGTCGGTGTAGGCGGGCGCGCGCTGCTTGCTAGACGTGTCGAACTGCTGGCTGCCCGGGTCGTACTGCAATTATTATTACATTAAATTTTATTTTTATTGTTTTAACCAAACCAATGGAAAACAAACCCAATATTTTGTCGCTTTAAAAATTGTAAAGATAGTAGTAGTAACTCTACGAATAATAAAAACTAAGGAAGAGTAACTGTGACAAAAAAAATTGTCCACGAGTCTACAAAATGTGACCGGAATACATGCATACTTTATGCATGTATTCGGTACACAATTTTCTGTAAATATACAGTGTGTAACAAAAACTAGTGATAATACTTAAGGGTGTGTACATGTTCCTTGTAGAGAGTTCACTGTGAAAGTAGCAGCTCTAAAAGACGAACATTTTTTTTCACTTTTGTATGGGCAAGGGCCCGAGCGTCACGAATTTCCCCATACAAAAGTGAAAAAAAATGTTCGTCTGTCAGAGCTGCTACTTTCACAGTGAACTCTCTACAAGGAACACTTACACACCCTAAAGTATTATCACTTGTTTTTGTTACACCCTGTATAAGTGACAATTAATGTCAACGGGCTTTATTTCGCAAATTTGAGTGCTAGTGTTTCGTTGCTATTGCCACCTTATAAGTGGGGGGGAAGGTGACGGGCGCCTCACGGAAGTCGCGGAAGGCGGCGCCGTCCTCCAGCACGGCGGTCAGCTGGTCCGTGTGCAGCAGCCCGTGTGGCAGGTGCGGGGGCAGGGGGAACTGGAAACAGTGGCGGCGTTAGAGAGGGCGACCACCCAGGGTGCCGGCTAAAAAGGGGCGCCGAAAATGAGGCGCCGCCCTATTTTTAGCACTACCAGCACGCTGGGCGCCGAAGAAATTTCGCCTAGGGCGCTGGTAGCTAGACTGTAGAAAGATATACATGTAACATAAACAAGTGGGTTACTTTAGACCCTGGGCCACAATACTGCGATGCGATGTCGGAGAGAAAAAATTCATTGGAAATGTCGCTGTCGCGTTGGAAAATTTTACGATGCGTTATGCGGCGTCGTAGATATTTACGATGCGACGCCGCAACGCTGTGTTGTGGCCTGGCCCTTGTGTGTGTGTGTGTCGCTGTATAAAGTTGACTGTAAAAGTAACAGCACTGAAATAGAAACTTAAGACTTCTATATTTTTATGAACAATGTCTCAACATCATGAATTTTCTCATACAAATACATACGGCGGAATGAGTGCAAATGTTTTGTTATGTTACTATTCCATAAAAGATTTCGTTCAAAGCTTGCGAAAGAAGATCCCTTTTTTAATTTTATGTTCCCCCGTACTGTTTGTACAGGTAACGAAGATCCCTCTTTATTAACAGTACCTGGATGACCGAGCTTTGCTCGGTATAGCAAACTCTCATTGACTTCGTGTTACTTAAAAACGCCATCTACTGGTCGTTAAAACAATTAGTTGCCAACAAAATAGTATTATTATTCGCCAATAGATGTCAGGAAGAGTCATATTTTTCAGTTTATATATATATATTTAAATCGCCGAAGACTTGTTGCGTCTTTTCAAAGTCGAACCCTATGGCGTCTACCATTCCCAATGACTTTTTAATTGTTATTCGTGCGAATATAGTTACATTGCTGTCATGTGAATTCTATTGTCGACTAGAAATTTTGTTTACGTACGAAAATTAGATATTCAATTTCAAATAATTCTCGCTGGTTTTTTGCTTCCGTTCTCGATGGAAATCATGTGACACATTGTATATTTTTGTATTCGTTCCATGCATTTAATCGTTTTTCCTACATCCATTTAAATGTATGGTTATATTGATACCGTATATTGTACTATATTAATTCCATGCATTCTACTAATTAAATGACTCCTTACTATATTTGAGATTATATCGGTACCGTATATTATTTTTTTATGTACGCCATAAACTGTTGAGTTTGTTGCTTCCTCCTAACCTTATATGTTATATCGATACATACATAGGTACCTATATAATAGATCCCAATAAATTCATTGCGTGATGTGGTCTCTGTCTACCCCAATGAGGGACAGGAGTGACGATATGTATGTATAAATAGAGAATCATCCCCCTTTATGAAGTCGATTAAAATGAAATACTTATTTCTATAACTTGGAGTACATAACAGACATTAAAAACAAGTTATCCCTATATTACATAGATTAATTAAATTTTAAATTATAATCAGGTAAGTCCGCTAGGCTAACTAAAAAATATTAAGAATAATTATGATAGATATGATCATTTTATTTATGTGAGCGTGTTTCTTCTGAACTTAAGTATGAACACAAAATAAAACAATTGTTTCGGTAGTAGGTATTTTTAAGTTTTATTGTTTAAAATCAAGTAGGTACAATAATAAACCCATAGTCATAATAAATTAAAAAAATTAAAAAAAATAAAACAAAAATGCTTAGAAAAATATTAACCTGAAGAATCACATATCAGACATACCTATCAGTACAAAGTCTCAAAAAAAGGCCCTTTAGGCGTCGAAAAGAAAAATAAAAACGTTTAAAAAATGATTAACGTACCTATCAAAAATAAGATAAAACAGTCCAAAATCTCAAAAAATTACACAACTACACAAAAATTACACAACAATATATATACTTTGTTTGTAAATTTAAATTATGGTTATTATCTATAATAGTACCTATTATTTCTGTTTATTTGTTTTGTACAAAAAGAAGACGGTATTTGATTATAATACAAGTTCACAATAATAATAAATTTTTTCGTAAGTAGTTGGTTAACGCGCGCGCGTAAGCAAACACGACGCGACGTTGCGTTCTGTGCTGTGATAGTCATAGTCAATCATGGTTGTCGTGATTGATGTAGATCGTTTCGATCGTTTTTTGTATTGTTTATTGTATCTTCTTCTTCCTAGTCGTATCCTCATGGCTGAGGGACGTGACCACCAAAATTTGCTTTTTGGGATAGGGCTCTCCACTTGTCTCTATTTTCGGCCTGATGAAATGCCTCCTGGAACGTGCAGTCAGCAGCCTTGACAATCGCGTCTGTCCATCGTGTAGCCACTCTGCCTCTGCCTCTTTTCCCCTCTAATTGCCTAGCTAGTATGAGACTCTCAAGATTATTAGGCTCCCGGCGGGCTATGTGGCCAAAAAAGGCAAGTGATCGTTGTAGACAAAGCGTGGACAGGGGGGTGGTAATTTTGAGTTGCTGAAGTATAGACGTGTTGGTCCGGTGTGCGGTCCAAGGGATGCCGAGCATTTTACGCCAGCACCACATTTCAAAAGCGTCAATCTTAGCTCGAGTACGTGCTTTTAGTGTCTCGGAGGCATATAAAAATATTGAAAAGATTAGGGAACGCATTAGTGTTATTTTTGTGCTACGATAGATGTTCTTATTCTTCCATATCTTTTCTAAGCGCCCAACCGCAGATTTAGCCATCTGAGCCCGTCGGACAACCTCCCTCTCGCAGTTACCATTGTTGCTAATCAACGATCCCAGGTAGACAAACTCCTCTACGGGTTGGAGATCTTGTAGTAAGGATGTCTTTTGTATTTGGTTCAGCTTATCGACGTACATCAGTTTGGTTTTATTGCGATTGATTTGGAGGCCAAAGTCTCGACTAATCTTTTCGAGCCGCGCTAGAAGTTCAGCAAGTTTCACTTCGCAAGTACTTATAAGCGTGGTGTCGTCAGCGAACCTTAGGTTGTTGAGAAGGTATCCGTTAATTTTAATACTATCCTCCCAATCTTCCAACACTCGACGCATTATATATTCGCCTACGAGGTTGAACAGCTGTGGAGAGAGGATGCAACCCTGTCTGTCACCACGCTCTGTAGCAAACGGCTCTGACAGATCATTGTCTAATCGCACCCTTGATCGACCTTCCAGATAGAGGTTTGGTACCAAAAATATGAGATGATCGGGGACGCCCAACTCTCTCATCACCTCCAGCATTTTGGACCAGACGATGCAGTCAAAGGCCTTAGCGTAATTCACAAAACAGAGTACTATTGGGACATTGAATTCTCTGCTCTTTTCTATCAGCTGACGGATGTTTAGGATTTGTTCTCGGGTACCCCTGCCCTTTACGAATCCCGCCTGCTCTTTGGATATCTGTCTAGTTATATAGTGTGCCAATCTGTTGTTTATAACATGGAGAAGAATCTTACTGGCGTGTGAAATTAGTGAGATGGTCCGATAATTTCCACACTTTTTAGTCGACCCTTTCTTATGTAGTGGTATCACGAGAGATTCTGTCCAATCGTCTGGCCACTGTCCTGTTCTCCATACTTTAAGACATATTGAATGCATTACTCTGATTCCAGACTTACCCAAGCTCTTAAGCACTTGTGCCTGTATACCATCTCCACCGCAAGCTTTTGTTTTGAGCTTATTTATAGCTGCTTCTACTTCATGGAGAACGATGTCGGGTTCTTTATCTGTAAAATCTAATCTAGTGTCAGGTTCATCAGCGTCATATTTGTACAGGTCTTGGCAGTAGTTCCTCCATCTTGTCATCACTTGGTTCTTGTCTAAAATCAGGTTACCCTTTTCATCTTCTATGTTTCAAGATTTTGATTTTCGTTCTCGTGAGAGAATTTTTACCTTTTGGAACATGTCTCTTGGATGTAGGATATCAGAGTGTGTTTGTATATCTCTACATATAGAATTGATATATGCATTCTTGTCATGTCTACAGAGACGCTGTACTAGTGAGTCAAGTTCAGAGTATCGCTGTTGTTCTTCCTTTGAACGAATTCCTCCAGTCTTTAGAGCCTTTCTTTGTGCGATTGCCTCCCAAGTGGTCATCCACTCAGATCTAGGGTGTTTTACTTTCCGTCCATTTGTGATTGTTCTAGTTGTCTCTTCTAATGCGGCCTTAAGCTAATTCCATGATGTATTGGCTGAGTCAAATGGGCAATACGTTTCACTGTCCAGTCGAGTTTGTAGTGTGTCCTCAAAAGCTTTCGCTTCTTGTGTTAGAAGAATATTTTTGGATGGTGGAGGCTTTGAAACTACTTTGAGGCGGACTCTGTATTGAGCTATTAACAGCTGATGGTCGCTGCCACAATCTGCACCCGGAAAAGTCTTTGAGAGAGTTATGCACGACTTCCATCTGCTGCTGATTAATATGAAGTCAATCTGATTTTTATGACCTGTTGGCGATCGCCATGTCCATAAGCGTCTTGGATGTTGTTTATATGCCGTGTTAGTTACGAATAGTCCTTTTTCAATGCAAAACTCTAACAACATCTCACCTCGACTGTTGCGGGCTCCTAAGCCGTATTCCCCAATAACATTCCTTAGGTGTTGATCATTATCAGTGTGCCCTATCTTAGCATTAAAGTTTCCCAGGATGATAGTACATTACTTCTTTGGTAACGCTTTGCAGGTTAATTCTAGCTCGTGGTAAAATTCCTCCATCTCTTCTTCGGTGGCTGCAGTGGTCGGCGCATAGACCTGTACAAAGTTAATTGGGTGTGGATGGGCTGAAATTTTTAAGGATATAATTCTATTGTTGATGGTATTATCCCCAATACCTTGTCTCGTAGCCAGCTAGCAACTATGAAGCCCACACCACTAAAACTATTGTCTTGCCTGTCAGAGTAGATTACTATATTTCCTTCAGGTGTGATGTGGTATCCGTTATCTTAAACATGGGTCTCACTCAATCCTAGTATAGCCAGATTATAGCGCTCCATCTCCGCTTCAACAACTTCGATTTTTCCTGGCCTTAAAAGTCCACGGACATTCCAGGTTCCTATTGTTATTGCCCTTCCCTTGGGTGTTAGTTTGCTAGAGTAAGATGTTATGTTTCCAACTGCAGCCGGTAGCCAATTTCACACCAGTCGGCCCGGAACCAAGCTGGCGCCGAGCGTTAGTCGGGTCGCATGACATCATATTATCTCTGGTGGCGTTCTTAATCATGGTGGTTTTCTTGGGATTATAGTCGCGGTAGTTTCCCGTTGCTTTCCGCGCTAGACTTTTTGAGGGTATTTAGTCCTCAAGGCCACTACTGCCTAGGAGTCAAGTTATCATATCCGCCGCCTGAGACTTGGCGTTGTTACTCGTTTAGCACCACCCGGGGGACACGTGTAGGGTAGTAAAAGGTAATTCCTACGGACGCGAGTAACCACCGCCCCCGTTTATTGTATCAAGTTTGATTAATTTTAAACATTGATTTGATTTGTAATCTAATTTTAATTGCCTGAAATGTAAAATCAGCGATATGCGATCAGTAGTTGGGAAAGGGTCCGGTGGCTTTAACACAGGTTATACTGTAACCTAGCTAAGCTGCCGGTTGCGATCTTAACATTCTAATATAAAAAACCATTGAAAATAAAATAATTTGCATGTTGTAATTGTCTAGATTAAGGTTTTTATGTTATCGAGCTGAATAAAAGTACATTATTATTATTATAAGTATGCCATCACAGTTACTATAAATCTTGTCAAGAGTGTCGATTTATGAATGAACAAAGTCAAGATTTAAAAAAAATCTCAGAACACTGTACAGTGTACAGCCTAGCCCATGACCCGGTAACCACTTGACGTTGAGTTATTTGGGCTATTTTCTCATTACCGTGGCTTTCTAATAGCGAAAGAATTATTTAAATTGGTTCAGTAGTCTCGTAACTCGTAAGTTAAATAGTAATAAGCAAACGATTAAATATTTCGTCTCTACAATATTAGTAAGTATAGATATTTAAAAATACATTAGTCTCAACCCAATTCGCAGTCTAAACTCACTCACTGATGGGCTTTTGTTTAAAATATACAATAGGTAAGTACTTATCAAAGAAAATCATATACGTAGGTATGTAGGTAGGGACATAGTAGTTAATACAATCGATTCAAAATACTTTTAGACAGGTAAGTATATAAACAGTTCAACAACAAACAGGACACTGGACGTCAGGATAATGATCGTAAATTGCATATTTATTTGTAAATAAATATGCTGCACCAGAAAAATGAAGATTTATAAAGCGATTTTATGTTCTTTCGTTTCATAGGTAGAACAAAATTATTTGTAATAATATTGATATTATTCTTGGTCGTTGCACCACAGTTAAAACTTTTTTTTTGTATTACAAAATGGGTCGACTGCCAAGGCCATTTTATTTTGTCTTTAAAATAGTTTTTAAAATCACTTCTTTTAAAAAAAAAAAACGATCTACATCAATCACGACAACCATTGACACGACAATCTAACACTGAAAGAATTTTTCAAATCGGACCAGTAGTTCCTGAGATAAGCGCGTTCAAATAAGCCCTTTCAAATAATTTCCCTCCGTTTTTTCCACATTTTCCTCTATTTCTTCGTTTCTTTTATTCTTAGCGTGATAAAATATTGCTTATAGCCTTCCTCGATAAATGGGCTGTCTAACACTGAAAGAATTTTTCAAATCGGACTAGTAGTCTCTGAGATTAACGCGTTCAAACAAACAAACAACCTCTCCTGCTTTATAATATTGAAGTGTAGATAACATTTTTACTGCTTTTCTTACTATTCTACTACTATTTTTCGAAAATGTGTCAAATAACTACCTAATTGTAATATCGACATTGCATCGATTCGATATATTTGTTCCTGTTTTCCTGAAATACAGTTACAGATTTAATCATTATTCTGAATGATCGTCATTATGTTTTTAGGGCTATTCAGGAAAAAGACGTTCAGGAAAATGAGGAATTCACTAAATTCGTTTATAATTAAGTATATATATAAAGAAAATTATTAAGAACTTAGAAATGTTGCGGGCCTTTATAACTTGGTATAAAAAAAGTAGTGAAAAACAGACAAATGTTGGCACAGTCGAGAAATGTAAATGACGTCTTATTTGGAAATTTTTGTAGAACGTATTTCAAAGAGAGAGAGAGAGCATAAAACGAAGACCTCTATCCACACCAAAGCACTGCGATCAAATAAAGTGAGCCAGCAGATTTTATCGCAAAATAGGTTTCAACCCGTCACGTTGAGTATATCGGCAAGGCATTCAAAACAAACAATGCGCAGGACAATGACGCGAATTTTATGAACATTTTAAAAATATAATTTTTAGTTATTTAATGTAAGTTGATGTGTTATTTGTTGGTATCGGATTCTTCTCTTCTTTATCTTCAAATCAACATTAAATTTTTAATCCTTTCTAGCTCATTTTTTTTTATAAATAATAAATTGTAAGCGGCAGTATCGAAACGACACGCAAAAATTTCATAATTTGGTACTTTTTTTTATAATAACTTGAAATATTAACTCTACTTTCAAATAGTTTTAGCAGCATTTTTTTAAGTTATTTAGACATTGAAATGTGTAATGTTACATCAAATTTACGAAGGCGTTGTGAACCCAACTTTGAAGACATGAATTTAGTCTCTCTCAAATATTCGCCCCATTACACAATATTTATACCACAAGCGTCATTACGTCCGCGCTGGCCGGCAAAAAATATAAACAAAAACTTGCCCTTGCATGTCGCGTGCGAACTCCGCCCCCGCGTCTCCTCTGGGACGATGTCGTTTTGTGGGACGTAATTAAATCACACATTAGAATTGATAAAAACTTTATTATATACAGGAATCCACATTATCGGCGTGTTATACGTAAACAAAGTATCGAATATACGCCACCGATATACGGCGCACAGTAGCGACCTCCAAAATTCGCGCGCCAAATAGCGGAACTAAGAAATACGCCGAAAAGCACTCCGGTGACAAAACAACGTCCATGCCAATATTTCACCCAGCCATTGTACTAACCTTAACACTACTTCTGGCTGAATTTGAGAGATGGTCAATCTTGCGTCCGTATACAGGATGCAACAAGTCAGTCGGACGCAATATCATCGGTAAAAACCGCCATGTAGGACGCAATATCAACTCCGGGGTGGAAATATATATATATATATATATATATATATATATATATATATATATATATATATATATATATATATATATATATATATATATATATATATATATATATATATATATATATATATATATATATATATATATATATATATATACAAGAATTATTGCTCGTATAAAGATATAAGATACCAATTAAACAGAATATCTTGACAGTTACCTGCGTCTGTTCTATCCACCTCATGACGGCGGCTCGCGGCTCCCCCAGTCTGAAGTTTAGGTCACCACACCAGAACACATAGTCGAAGTTACTCGTCACATCTGAAGTATATAACAGAAAAAATAAAAATAAAATATTCAGATTTCTGTAAACTATGAGTGGTCTTTTAACAAAACTACACCTCAACTTAGTGGAGCTGCCGCGGTGCACGTGCAGTGTATGAATTTCATGTACTTACTTAAGCTGTACACATAGCTAACAAAGAACTGGCCTCAATTTTATCTGTAGGTAATTAGGTATATTTTGATCTGAGTTTTTTAATAATGTGATTGTAACATGATATAGCTTTTAAAATATGCATTATTAATAATATTCACAATATTTTAAGATCATTATAATTCATGACTTATGTAATTAATTAATTACCTTTACTCCTATGTCTACAAGGTAAATTCTTTGGCAAGTCTATTGACCGTATAATTCTTTTGATATCAGACAATCGTTCTTTGACTTTCTCCTGATGGGCAGTGAGATGAGCCGTCACGAAAAGAAACGTAGAACCGAATAATGCGAAGGATATAGCTACGGCCCCTTTCGTTCTAAAGGCCGTCCCGGGTCGCACGGACAGACTAGCGTCTTCGGGGAGCGAGCAAAACCATATCAGGTCTCTTCTTATGAATATTGTGAGGTGAATTGTACCTGGAATGAGATAAAAAGTCTGTTAAGGGCAATAGCAGCTGTATTGATGTGTAAAACATTAGCCAACATAATTTTTTTCAGACTGGTTCCACATTTTTTTGACTATTCAAACTTCAAAGGCAAACTTGCATTGTCTTTGTTGAATTTTCCAAACATTAGCAATTGGCCTTAGGATAAAAGCACCTTTACAAGTTTAATTTTTGCAGCATGTTCTTAATATTTGATTTAAAATATGAGGTCTCATTAAGATTTTTCAAGCTAACGTTAGAGTGAATATCAAAATGACACATGTTATAATACATTACAGCTTTAATAACGCTTAAATGGTTTTGCATGTGTATCAGGTTTATAATGCTCATGTAATTATGACATAATATGAACACGATATGAATAATGCATTATACAATTTAAATATTCATTATGTAATTCTATCTTGTGACTTGTGAGCATATCCTGGATCCTTATGCTGTGAAACGACATAATATTATCTTGATTGTCGCGGCGGAAACCATTGTCGCTATTAATCCAAATCCAAGATCAGACCGATCCAAGTCTCATTTTATATGTCCAAGGCTGTAAAGTGGTTATACTATACATTTCCGAAATGAATATGCCTGTTTTACGGACTCTTAATTTTTATGGGACAGAATATTTTGAATGACCAAGGCCAAGCAGTTAAACTCAAGCTTAATGAATGAATATCTTGTCTAGTAGGTATGAACGGTATTTTTCGTGATAAGTACAATCTTTTCTATATCCTTCCATGGGACTCCAAGTATGACTGTACCAAGTTTCGTCAAAATTGGACTGCCTGTTTGAGCATAACAAGTTAACAAATAATTATAATAAATGATTTGTTAACTTGTTTATTATGTAAAAACTCAAAAATAATAAATTTTTGAGTTCTTACATAATTATGTGTACACATGATTCACTACATTCTAATTGAGATAACTTACCTAAGTAATGAGAATGTAACAAAAGATGTGAAGGTCCCAGTACTTCTTGTATAGTAATCTCC
The DNA here is from genome assembly GCF_905147365.1 of Aricia agestis. Lineage (NCBI taxonomy): Eukaryota > Metazoa > Arthropoda > Insecta > Lepidoptera > Lycaenidae > Aricia > Aricia agestis. The sequence continues at coordinate 9,827,941 of NC_056417.1, forward strand.
CATTCCATTCTCTCGGAGTAAGACTCCTGAGTGCCTATAGCAAATATGTCTGGTACATGCTTCACTTCATTTGGGAATATAAAATCTGCCAGCTCCCTGCAAAGATAGACAGTTAAGTAAGGGAAGTTAATAAACTACTATGCTCTGTATAAAAAATATTATTCCCTAATGTATTCAGCTTTTGACTCAAAATTTGTATTCTCGTTCTTATAGTAATAACATAAAATAAATATCAAAGGTTACTAAAACAATTTACATACAATTTGACACATTTATTACAGAGAAGGCTTGGCATAGCCTTTTGGCCTTTCAGTTGCACATAGGCTTCCCTTTTCATGACGGAAAAATTACCAGTAAACTTCTTTAGCCTTTCTTTAAAGTAAAATACATACTTTGGTGGAGCTTGGCCGTTCATGTTCCATGTACCAACAAATATTTTAACTTCTCTTTCTGGAAACACATGTTCTAACTCCGCAGCCCCCAGCAGTGAGTGTGACGCTAGTCTTCCATATAAATAATTCCTAAAAAAACAAGTCCTTATTATTTAGGCAATTAATAGGCTTACATGTTGTTTAAAGGTAATGTTAGTGACTGTACATAGTTGCAGAAAAACTCCATGTAACATTTTATTCACAAGATAATTATACTGTCAATCAGCTTAAGTTGAAGATTAGTATGAGTGTTAATGATGTTGAATAATCTTTTAAATTATTCAAAGTTGTATCTGCAATTACTATTCAATTACATTGAAATCAGATAAAATATATCCTTTATGACTTAAGTGTGTTGTATTGCAACATCACTTATCCTTTCAGTCATCTCTAACTTTATACTTTATTCAGAATAAATTTAACCAATAACCAAAAAAAATGTTAAACTTAATGAAATTTTTGCATCATTGCTTTAATTAAGCATAGTTTTGCTGATTAAATTTAATCTTAATAGTATATTTAAATGGATCTTATCGGAATAAAGAACCCAATGAACTAGTCTGAAATGCAACTTTCAAAGATATTTTAGGAGACACACAGAACAGAATATGAGTAGAGCTAACCTCTGCCTAGCCTCTTGTGTGGGTATGAGTCGTAGAACCTGTGCGGCAAGCAGCGAGTTACGGACCAAGCTATCTGTGCTCCCAGCCCTTGAAATAGATCGTGTAATTGTTGATTGCGCCCTATATGGAAAAGCACAAAATGTTATGATGAAATGAGTTTGATGATAGGGTTACCAACCACAACATAAAACAACATAGAATAATTATAAATTTAGATCAGGGATTTTCGAAATATTAACTTTAATCTTAAACATATTATATAATTATTTGGCCTATAACCTTAAACTTACATATGTTTTGTGTCTCATCTATAATAGTCTTAAACATACATGTTTTAAAGCATGGGATATGAATGGAGATGAAATGAGACTTAAATAATTTTATACACAGAATTATTATAGTCAGTCACATATTATATTGTAAAATTTATAAAGATTAATTCCAATAGAGTAGTTAATACATACCTTCTTTTACGATCTAATGAGCTGCTTCTATCACTTTCAGGAGATGAGGAACGAAACAGAGGTTTTGTTTCAGTAGATATCAAATGATCAGCCGACAGTCTTTTTACAAACAACTTACTTTTGGGCTTTATACCCTCAAAAGAACCAGAATGTTCGAAATACTTTTTCGTCTCCTCACTCTTAGGAAAATTCACTGTTACTTTAGGTATGTCGTTGGATTTCGAATGAGAGTTATTCGCTGTGTTGTCACTCAAACTGTTGCTTGAATCATTCGCTGGACTTAAATGACCCGAAGATTCTTCTTTTGACGACTGGCCCTCGAATAAACTCTTCGGTCGGGACCTTCTGAAGAAGGTTTTGCAGCATTTAGCGTTTTTTTCGTCCTCATTCGAGCTCTGATCGATATGTTGATGGGAATTGGCACTGACACGTTCCGAGCTCGAATTGACATGATTCGATTGTTCTGTATTTAGCTCTGAGTTTTGAACACTTTGGGCTAAAAATGGATCAGCAGGAGACATAGGCCGAGATGTGGTTTGACTGAGTTCTTCATTGGAATCAGTATCCACATAGCATCCAACTTTCGGCGATTTTTTCACGAACAGTCGCTTTCGCAGTGATAATTTTTGTTTGGTCCTAGTGGGTGATGTGGTCATCTTCGGTTTTCAATCACTATCACTATTATTTTATGTTACTAATTACATTTTACCTAAATATAGACAACATAACCTAAAAAGATACGATCAATGACATCTTTCAGATGTCATCTCTTGAAAATGTCATAAATTTTTAGATTCGTTCAAAAATCTCACGATTAAAAAAGTAAAAAAAAAATTAATAAAACCAATTATTAGATTTCTAGGAAAAATAAAATGACTTGTTTCTGTTTATCAGTGCTTGTGGTGAGCTTGTGTTATTAAACATCTGTTACTATGACAACACCTATAGAAAAACTGGGAAAAACCGAAACACAAACTCACACTGTTGACTGTGCACCAAGTTTGCGAACATCATTCGTGGGACAACTTATTGTAGCACTGAAATAACACACTATTGATATATTACAGCGCAGGGGTCATCAATTAGTTTCGCTTGGGGTGAGGGGTCCGTTTTAAGACATGAAATGACCTTCGCGGTCCACACATTTTATAAAAAAAAAGTAAATAAAGGTAATTACAGAAATTACAAAGGTATTTTTCTAGATATTTTTGTAGCTAATTTTCTCTTTAAAGTTTGGAGTGAAATATTGGTGCAAGCTTTAGATATTGACACTAAATCCTAGAGATGTTAAAGTCTTTTAAGATGTACGAAGATGATCTTCGAGCATGCTTGGTCCGCACACAATGGGTCGGCGTGCGGCGGTCCGGATGCGGAACGCGGTCCGCCATTTGGTGAACCCTGTTACAGCGTGTTATTTCAGTGCTTTATTACGACAGAAATAGCTTAATATAATAGTAGTAAAAGTAGGTATTTATTAAATATTTTTAAATAAACAACCACATGCAAAACACTAATGAAAACAATAGAGTTAAATTGATTTTTACGTTCACTGCATTTCCAGTACCCGGAACCAATAAGTTTATACCGTTGTATTCCGGAGTTGGTGAGAGGCTTCCACCAGTCACCGACTGGATACCGTCCCCTGAAAACGTGACAAGATCTTAGGATCCGGACCTACTTAGAAAATAAATAAAACAAAATATTATTGTATACTAATTATTAATATTATAATATCTTCAATAAAAAAAATAAACAATATGTCTGTGGACGCTCTACATCACAGATATAGTTCCCAAACGACGAGCAATGCTCGTCTTTCGAAAGTCTGTTCTTTAGTCTGCTATCGGAATCGGACGTCAATCGGAATTTTAAAAATGCCTAAATGCTCAAAAGTGCCGTATTGAGCTGTAGAAATTCAAATAGAAACGTTGAACTCTAGTTCAACGTTTCTATTATATTTGATTTCTACTGCGTCAAAATTAGGTTATCAAGCGGGAACCACACATTTTTCCGGGATAAAAAATATCCTATGTCCTTTCCCAGGACAGGACTCAAGGTATCATGCCAAACTTCAGCACAATCGGTTCACCTGTTTCAACGTGAAGAGGTAACAGACAGACAGACACACTTTCGCATTTATAATAATTAGTATGGATCAGGGGCGGATCTACTATAAGGCTTTTTGGGCTGCAGCCCAGGGCCCCGCGAATACAGAGGGCCCCCAACCGAACTGAAACCAATAGACGATATTGTCAATAATAAAAATGATCCAGAATTAAAAAAAAGTCCAATCATAAGGTTGGCGCATTATCCAAATGCCGTAGACGAATATTTAGTGAATGAGTGCATTCAGTTCAAAAATCTTACTTACTGCAGTCTAAGACGGAGTCTCACCTCTTGCAGTGAAATTTTTTGGCTAATTTAGGAAAAGAAACTTGTTGATGTTTTCTCAAACTGCTATACCATCTTCACCGAATCACCGATCACTAGCTGTAAAGCACAGCCATAGAGAAATATAATACACGGGGAGCAGAGCATTCTTTCTCCAGTATGTCGTATATAGAAAACAAATAGGTACAGGACAACAATGTCATCATTAATTATCAGTTTTTTCGATAAATTTTGATTTAACAAAGGACCTACAGTGAGATGACCAATTATAAGAATTTGCAGTTTGTTAGTTTGATCTATTTAATCTCAGGAACTACTGGTCTGATTTTAAAATTCTTTCAGTGTTAGATAGTCCACTTATCGAGAAAGGCTATATTTTATCACGCTACGACTAGGAGCGAAGACATAGAGGAAAATATGTAAAAAACGGGGAGAAATTATTTGATAGGGCTTATTTGAACGCGCTAATCTCAGGAACTACTGGTCCGATTTGAAAAATCCTTTCAGTGTTGGATAGACCATTTATCGAGAAAGGCTATAAGCTATATTTTGTTACACTAAGACTGATAGGAGCGAAGAAATAGAGGAAATTATGGAAAGACGGGAGAAATTATTTGAAAGGGCTTATCTCACGAACTACTTGAGCAGCAATTTTCTGTTATTTGGCACAGATAAGAAGTAGACCACGTGAAGGATCATAGGCTATTTTTTGTGGACTAATTTGTCTGTGAAATATCTAATTAACATAACCATTTATAACCCATACTAGACGTTCCGCGGGGCTTTGCCCGCCTAAATTAGATATTTCACAGAAAAATTCGTTCACAAAAAAAGCCTATGATCTTTTACATAGTCTACTTCTCTATAAAATACTCTAGTAGTTCGTGAGATAAGCCCTTTCAAATAATTTCCCCCGTTTTTTCCACATTTTCCCCATTTCTTCCGTCTTACTAGTTTTAGCGTGATAAAATATAGTCTATAGCCTTCCTCTATAACTGGGCTATCTAGCACTGAAAGAATTTCTTAAATCAGACCAGTAGTTCCTGAGATTAGCGCGTTCAAATAAGCCCTTTCAAATAATTTCCCCCGGTTTTTTCCACATTTTTCTCTATTTCTTCGCTCCTATTAGTAGTATCGTGATAAAATATAGATTATTGCCTTCAGAAAAATACAGAAAACAGTTTCTTGTCAAAATAGCAATTAGTTGAGTAATTATAGGTAGAAGGGCCCCTAAGCAGTATTAGCCCAGGGCCCCACAAATTCAAGATCCGCCCCTGGTATGGATGATAACAATGATAGCTACAGTCTACTCTATTCATGCGCTAGTGAAAAATTCAAGTAGGGAGTAAGTAAGTTGCAGGATAAATAAAATGAGAATTCTTACCAACATTACAAAGGTCAGTAGTGCAGGCTCTGTAGTAAGTCATGAATGTGGGATCAACGACCTCATGATTGAGAAAGTCTGGTACTTCCTCGCAGCCTCTCGTAAAACTTGCTACCACACCAACAGGGTCCTAAAAATATAAAATACTTATATCATCATCCTAATCGGTGACGAAAATTTTTCTGTATTCTTGGTACAGAAAATCGAAGGAAAAAATAGGTACCTACTTAACATGTTTAGTTAACAAGTAAGTATGTTCCATTATTTAAATAATTAATTAAGAATAATAGAACCAAATGCACATAGACCGTATCTCCTTTCATTTCCCTTGTAGCAATGCAATAGACGCCAGGAATTTTAGTAGGTATAGTCTGTTAAGAAAGTGAAGAAATTAAAAAGTGGCAACATCATAGTGTCATCCCTTTCCAAGAAAAAAAAGGGATGACACTACCAGAGACACTACGATGTTGCCACTTTTTAATAAAATTCTTGGTGTCTGAGTAATAAACTTAAGAAGTATTCCTGGTAGCTGAGTATTACTAGTAAGTAATACTCAGCCCCGAATTTATAAATAAGCCGTATAGGCCGCGGCAGCGTCTATAGCCCCCGACAGATTACGTACATGGGGCGACGGAAATAAAGTGGCCTACACTCATAAAAAGTATGAATTCGGCACTGGTCACTGGTGATACTCAAGCACTTATTCCACTTATCCTACTTAGGAAGTCCTAGCTAAGATCCTAAAAAATTTTGTCAAGTGGAATAACATTTAGAAAGCTAGGATCCTAGCTAGGATCCTAAATCGGAAAAAAATGTGGCTCCTGAATGACTAAATCAGTGTTGCCAGATGGTTTCAACCTTTTATCTGTAGTGGGAACTGCTAAATCTGTATTAAAGTCAATTTATATTATGTTATAAGATCTGGAATCCTAGGTACTTTCTTAAGTCTGCTGGTTCCAAGTAGTTCAGAAAGTTCATAATTCATAATTTTACGTGGAGCAAAAATTCTTTCAACCACCTTTTTCGCCTTTTATTTATTTTTATTTTCATTGAGCCAACAGCTAAGCCTATGAGAAGACCAATTTTGTGTTGCTTTGATAGAACTGGAGCCATTAAGAAGACTTCTGACCAAAATGACAACTGATTTAGTCACTAAATTAGGACAAGTGGAATAAGAAGCGAACTAATTAGTCTCCTATGTAAGATCTTAGCTAGGACTTGTAAATAGGACAAGTGGTATAAGCGCTTAAGGCCGGTATAAATAGTCAGTACTCAAAATGCATCTCGATCTCAAGACACGGTTCAGGCTCTGTGATTGGCTGTAAAAATTTGGACCAATCATAGAGGCGAACCGCGTCTTGAGACCGAGATGCATCTTGAGTACTGACTATTTATACCGGCCTAAGAAAGATGGATCGTGATACTATAATTAATATCTGATCGTTTGTTTCAAAAGTACTTAAGAGTTAAGTACTCTATTTTCCCCCTTATTCAAATGAAACTTTGGTCACATTCTTCTTTATAAGTAAGTACATCTTATAACTCCAGTCTCCACAAACCTTACCTGAAATTCCTGTCTCAATATTGTGCAATAAGTGAATGGGCAGGCCACGGTCGGTGTGTCATCAGTGATGGTGAGGCAGGACCTGTCAGTGTCCACGGACGAGAACCCGCAGGCGTAGCACCGCAGCTGACCTGAAAACCACCGCGGTGGTAGGTTAGTAGGTTGGCCAGTATCACTGGTTTCGGCACCGAATGGAGAATCCGTAATGGTCACGTTAGTTATAGCCTATAACTATTTATAGGCCACCGTGGCCTAGGGGCGACGGCCTCATAGGGGGCGGGTAGAGACTAAGCTCTACATAATAATATGCGATAACCAAAACTGTTCAACTTTTAATACTTTGTACGCATGTACGTACGTACACCTACGTCATACTGCATACATAATATTACTTTTGCGACCTTCTCTTTCTAATCTATATAAGTAATATTATGTGTTTTTAAACATTACTAATTTATTGCCATAACATTTTTATGTAGCTCTACTTAAACTGATTTACTTACCCGCTATTCTTTGCACGACACAAAACAGAAGAAATAAAACAATTTTCACTTCCATTTTCAAAACATGAACTAATCAATTGTATTTCATTGAATATAATAAAAATAATACGATACATTTATCTTATCGTTGTATCTAAATTAGTTATTATCGCAAATCAGAACATTGATAATAATTTGAATCCTTTAATGTCGGCTGTACACTCTCGCCGAGACACAGCGAGGCGGCCGGAGTGCGAGAGTGTAAATGGGTGCGCTCGCCTCGTCTCGCCTGTCTCGGACCCTCTCGGTCCGGTGTCGGTATTTGCGTTCGAGACAAAGGGTCTCGCGAGGAAAGCTAGCGCATTACTGTACACTCTCGCGTTTTTCACTACTAGTCGCGCCGCTAGACAGTGCAGAACAGAAAAATAACAATAATAAACGTCATTATCAGTCATTATCTGTGAGAAATAAAATTAAATATGAATACAGATCTTTGGATTACAATGATATCTTTCGATGCATAGAGAAAAATAATGGTCCGTCTTCTCTGAGTTCATAACTGCAATTGAACTAAGCGAGAATGTACATGATCGCACTCGGACAAGGGGCTCTCGTACGAGACTCTCGCCCGAGAGCTCTCGGCGAGAGTGTACAGCCGACATTATACTTACTTAGTGCACTTCCTTTGAAGTAGTTTGTACAGGTAAGTACCTACTACCTACTTACGATTGAAGGCTAAGTAAAGCAGCTGCATAGTAGTACCTACTCCACAATCCACATCACTACAGTCGGTTTTGCTGTGGAGGCTTTATCTTCCACTTATGATTATTGTTGTATTGTTAACGACAGAGCTACTTGCAGTCCCGGATTTATAAATAGGCCGTATAGGCCACGGCCAAGGGGCGGTAGCGTCCTTGGCGCAGCGTCCATGGAATATCGACAGATTTCATACATTGGGGCGGCGGAAATAAATGGCCTACTCTCATGAAATTTTAATATAAATTCGGCACTGGCTAAATTGTGTTTGTGGCCCGAATAATATTAAGGAAGGTTGAGTACCACTGCTATAAAGAGTCTTCAGTTGTAGTGTCCGTCTTTGTTTAACCGTATAATGACAGTTGCGGGCGACAGATGGCGGCTCCAGTGGGGGCAGTGGCCGTCGTTTATCACCGCTATCTGAATAATCGATTACAGCAATTACCATTGCCCTAACGGCATCGCATTGCTTACTCCCATCGCCTGGACTTTAAAACCTACATAGGTAGTTCTTTACCTAACAACGAAGCCAAAAAGTGTGAATGTATTTGCCAAAATACTTTTGTAACAGCCAAAAACGAGCAGGCGGATCGCCACGCCGACAGCAGTGGAGTTACAAATACCAACACATTTGGGGCTGGCTCTCTTGGGTTATTTTTACTGTTTTCTGGTTATAGTAGGTAAAATATAGAAAAAGAAACGTTAACTTGTTTCTTGCTTACGAAAGGTAACATAATAATATTATATTATATACCATGTAATTTGTTATTATGATGGTCCTGTAGATACCTAATAGGCAAATAAATAGTATAGGATGATGAAATAATGGCTCCATGATAGGCATATAAGATTCATATTAATTAGTATGTAATATTATATTACTTAGGTTGGGTTGCACCAGAGGCGTGGTTAAAGTTAAAGTTAAAGTTAAAGTTATGGGTATAGTTAAATATGGCGTCCTTTAGCTTTAACTTTAACCTTAACTTTAACCGAAGAAATTCACAGATGTCTGTTGCGTTTATTTTTTTTTATTAGAGCTACAGGTAACGGGATTGAGGGTATAAAAATTGAATTATCCGTAAAAATCGACAGGAAAAATATAGCACTGTAAAACATAGTAAATTTTCAGATATACGTATGAGCGGAGGTTAAACAAGGCGTCCTTGGACGCCATATTTAACTTTAACCAAAGATTTTACATTTTGCACTGTAGTTATAGTTAAAGTTATAGTTAAAGTAAGTTGGTGCAAGCCAACCTTCATTGGTATCTTACTAAATACTATTAACAGAAGTGGTAAGCGCAAAGTTAAAATTGCAGTCACGAATTTTCATAATAACAATTTTATTTACCACACTGTACTTCTACATAGATGTAGTATAAAAACCACTATGTGAAAAGCCCTCTATCAACAGACAGCCTGGCTGCAGTGCTAGACCACACGGCTACTAGTTTTGCAACTATCGACTATTGAGGAAAATTGTAAACAAGCCTACAAGGTATCAGTGCATAAGTAGCGACTTGCAACAACTTTCATCATAAACTTGAATTTATTGCTGAGTTAAGATTGTATTTCGCTCATCTAAACCTATTAAACTGAAGTTCCTTTGCCTGCGTGTTTGCTTATTTTTCGTTTGTTCTTTTGAATGTTCGAAATAACGTAAAATTACCGACGTCTCTTACCTCTTTTTCTAAGTTTAATAGTAATTAATAAATTATAAAACAATAATTACCACACACCAAAATAATTAATATAATCATCGAAATAAATTACAGTACAGTAAAGCCTTCGTAATAATTAGTTTTTAAATGTGAAAACGTGTAGGTAAATGGTGTCTAGATTTTATACAGCCTTCTATAAATGAAATTTACACTGTATATTTTCCAAATAAATAAAAATAAAATAGTATATCTTCAACTCCTTCTTTTGTCCTTTCTTCATCACTTTTTCATGTTTCTTCTCTTCTAGCACTAGGTACTATGATAACTACGAATTCGGATATAGCTCTATAAGTGCTCTATATGCCACTACAAGTACAGCTCATTCTTCAATTATTTTAAAGCACATCCTTTCTTCCTTTAATCTTCATCAGTATCTGACGTTTCTTCTTCACCAGCACTTCTATGATAACCACGAACACGGATATAAGTGCTCCATACGATAGCACCAGTAAAGCAGGGTAACAATCCACCATGCTGACCGAAACGAAGTTAGCTTGACGCCCTGAGCATTTGGGTCGTTTGGCGTATAGACGGTGATTCTCGCGCTGCTGCAACCCATGTTCTTGGAGGCGTTTTGTTCTGGAAATACGGGTAATAATTATAACTTCTGATTAGAAATTAGACTGTGATATTATAGTAAATGCAACATAAAAGGAAGCCTAGGCTTTCGTCATAGTTATTCGGTACCGAATCAAAACTACAGCAGTCAGCAGTAGGTTTGATTGGACCACTGAGGCATTCCACACAGCTCCAATAGCAATTGAAGCTTGAACGCCACAGTTGTTCAGTGGTTCAGAGCTTTGCTCCTTATTCTCTAGGTCAGCTTAATCTGATGTGATGGGTAACAATCGTGTATCCAAGTTTGATAAAGACTGTGCAGGCTAAAAATGTCCAGCAAGAAAGCCGTATACTAAGTAAAACTATTTAGAGAGGGAAAGGAAGGGAACTCGGTCTTACTCGTAAATACTGCAATTTATACTAGGCAATATAAAAATTACTTCTGCATCGTTTCAACGAAATCCAAACCTGGCCTATGTTAATGCGTAGAAATTGTACCAATAACCTACCCAATTTTAAACATCTCCATAAAAGGCGTGTCCTTCTTCACGGCCAGCCAGGGGTCGATGACCCGCAGATACTGTATCTCTTTCAGCCCACACTTCTCCCCCTCCTCGAAGTATTTCCCCACGAACTTGTAGCCCACACCTGTCTCCATGTGGAATGCGAATAGACCCTGAGAACAGTAGCGGCGTTAGTGGGGGCGGGCACTAGTTGACCGCCCAGGGCGCCGGATAAAAAGGGGCGCCACATGCAGGGTGCTCTACCAGCACCCTGGCCGCCGAAGAAATCGCATCCAAAGGGCTGTTAGTGCTAAAACCGGCACTTTTGGAAAAAGGTGCCGACTGGAATCTTGGCTATGTAATGGAAATGACATGCATAAAAAATCATACTATTAAATACAAAACGGTTAATTCTTATGTTGTACTTATATTAAATAATATAATTTTATGTTGTAGCGCCTGTACAGGGTACTACTTATCCGATTTGATTACATTAGGTATGTTGTGACTTATGAATTACTAGCTGTCCCGGTGAACTTCGTGTCACTTAGGAACCTTCCCTGGACTTCAAGGATTATTTTAAGACTAAAATTAGCAGAATCGGTTCAGCCCTTATCGAGTTATAGCGTTACTAACACAATTGGAAATCCATTTTTATATATAAGTATAGATTATGATACTGTTGAATCGTATTAATCGGTTAGCCGATGGCATGACTATTATAATGACAAATTTTCACGACTCACTCCAAGCTTACCGTACATGTGGTAATTACTATCGATAACTATCTACCTTTCTCATTTCCTTTACGCCGTCCTCCATGTCCATAAATCGTGGTCTCGCGCCGGCCGGTGCCACTTTCTTCTCGTAGATAGCCCGTCTAATTGGCTCGCTCTCCGTCTATGTAAAAATTCATAGAATACAGTTTCGACTTTTCTACTTGATATTTCACTACCATTTACCAGGGTCAGGGGCGTACTGCCGTATCTGCTGTATCAATTTTACCAACCCAACGTCCCTCAGAACAAATATTAAAAACTTCCCCTCTCTCAAATGGCACCCCCAACCAAATTTTTATACCCCGCCAAGGCAAGCTACCTTTGGGCTTGTAAGCGAACTTGATTAAGGATTCCGTAGGAAATCGTATGTCTAAGGCTGATACGGTGGCTCACGGCAGTCAGATGCTGGATAAGCTCTATATTATTATTTATTATGATATAGTTTACGAGCTCAGTCTGGCATCTGGGGCCCGCTTCTCAAGCTTCGATCACCGCTTCTTTATACTGAATTTTGCTTTGAAAAATAACTAGGTTAAAGCCCACAAATTAATTCTAAAGTAGGATATTTTATGAGAAACCTCGCGGTTTGAGGTTTCTACCTAGCTTATGTGCATATGTGCCTAAGCTAAAATTGTCTTGATCTCTACATTGACTTACAGCAAAATAATATCTATTGAACACAGTATCGTGTACTCCAAATTTGATCCTCGAGTTGAGGAGGTCTGACAGCGTCTTGATCTCCGAGGAACTGGACTGAAGTAGCGCCACGATGTTAGCCGAGAACGACGTGTAGAGGAACGTTAGAGAGACGAACAGTAGAAGAAGAACCATTCGCCCGAGTGAGCCTGAAAATGATCTGGCTATGGTCATTAGTCCATGGCTCTTCCCAGTGGCGCCCCTAGGGTGTGGCGAATAGGGCAATCAACCGGGGTCGCGCTCTTGCAGGGGCCTCGTAAGGTATTTTTCGTAAGACAAAGAACCTCGCAAAGACCTGCCACCCAGGGCCTCGCAAAGATCTTCCGCCCGAGGCCTCGCAATGGGCAAGGCCGCCACTGGCTGTCACTAAAAGTTAGAACTCTGACTTTTGGTGACAAACGACAAAGTTTTGTTGTTTTACCCTTTGTAAGGTACAGCTTGAATCCATCAGCAGTGACGGATTAACCCTTAATGAAATTATGCAATTGCCTAGGGCATCACGTCTGAGCAACCAGCACTCTTAGCACGGCCGCCAGTAGAAATGCGAAAGTATGGACAAACTGTGGAGATAAACTTAAGGTAGCGTTCCGATCTTTTTCCTTTCCCAAAAATTCAATTAAAATACCACTTTATGACAGACTATAGTCCTAAAAATTCAAATAATATCCTACTCTATGACATATAATACTATAGTCTGTCATAAAGCGGCATTTTAATTGAATTTGTGTCGGTCGCGATTGATCGCCGTAAAGATCGGAACGGCACCTTTAGTTTATGTCCACAGTTTGTCCATACTTTCGCATTTCTACTGGTGGCCGTGCTAAGGCTACAGAAGAGTAAAGGTTCAAAGACCGATTCCAGTTGACATACGGATAGGGGGGCCCACAGGCATGGATTGCCTAGGCCCTAGGGCATCAAGTAGTCTTAATCCATCACTGTCCATCAGCATTCTAGAAATACTGACAGCGCGAACGGTAGAAGTCGGGTCCGATCCCGATTCCCGATGCATTAGACTAGCAATTTGTTACTGAAGCTCAATATTATGACTCTAAATTCTAATGTTGGCGATATAAGAGGGCGATTACATCAAGATGCCAGTGACTTTAGACATAATTGGAAAGCTATTGATTCCATTAGAAGCCATCCACCTATAGCTTAACCCAATACTCACACAGACAACGTTCAAAAGTCAATACGTCAATGAGAGCACATAAAAAGTAAACATAGCTATGTATTTGCTAATTCAAAGAATGGGTTTTACAATTCAAATTTCACGGTATTTTTGTGATGCGGCATTCTTCCCAAAGTGTATTCAGCGGCAAGTATGAAATGAGTCAGGAAATGTTTTCTGTTTGCTTAATCCAAATAGTGAATAGTTGTACTTTTTGAAAAAATAAGGTTCAAATAAAACAAGTTTTATATATAATAGAGCTAAGACAGACAAATATTAATCTTGAAAATTTGATTTCTAATGGTATATATAGCACACAATATAAGTACACTAAGTGATAATACTTTAGGGTGTGTACGTGTTCCTTGTAAAGAGTTCAATGTGAAAGTAGCAGCACTGAAAGACCATTTTTTTTTCACTTTTGTCACGAGTTTCCCCATACAAAAGTGAAAAACATTTTTAGTCTTTCAGCGCTGCTACTTTCACAGTGAACTCTCTACAAGTAACACATACACACCCTAAAGTATTATCACTTAGTTTTGTTACACCTTGTATATTATCAACTCGGAAACGGATCAAATCACATTCATTGACTGGTATCGTAATCGCCTCGCCCCAGAGGACTCTATTTGGACCGTGCTTGAGGCTCGACTTGTAAATTATATTCCCTCAGGTGACAGGTCTCACATTAAAAATTTTAGCCTTTTCAGATTTCAGGCACGGGGAAATAAGGTAGTATGGTTAGATACAAAGGCAGTGTAAATTATAAACTGATCGTCACTTTTTTGACGACCTCTGTGGCTCATTGGTTAGCGCGTTGGAAGCTCAAGCCTGGGGGTCGCGGGTTCGAATCCCTTCGACGGAACAAAAAGTTTTCAATGTTCCCGGGTCTGGATGTGTATTAAATATGTCTATGATATAATAAAAATCTTAAATATATGTATAGTATAAAAGTATTAAATATATTTCCGTTGTCTGGTATCTGTAACACAAGTCCTTTAGGTACTTAGCACGGGGCCAGACTGACGTGGTGTGAAGCGTCTATAGATATTATTATTATTATTTATAGTTCGTATGCGCGTTTAGCTATTGCACATAGTCTGACAATAGTAGCCTAAACTATCTATCATAACATTGTTATACTCTGTCTTTACCTTTAAGTTCGACAGGACTTCCTTGTTGGCAGGTGGCTCCAAACGTCAACAAAGCCACGTCTACAGCACTCGGCCTTAGAATGCCGGCGTTTTTAATGCGCTAATAACAATCAATTATCAAAATTAATAATGGCGGATATACTTAAGGACATGACGAATATGACTGTGAATAGAGCAATCTATTTAATGAGTGCGAAAACACAAGCTTACAAGGCTGTTGTTGCTGGACTTATTGTCCTACCTATAGTACCTTTGAAATGACAGCTATTTTTTGTGCCTATTTGAAGCGGAATCAGTGCCCCCAATGCGAGGGAAGAGAACTAAATCTGACGTAAATTGTAAATGGCCGCTTAATCGTTACTGGTTGTCATCACTAGTATTAGTTCCAAGTACTCTCACTACTGCTATCAGCGCCAATATGGCGACTTTCAGACGTCATTTTGACGTCAAATTTAGTTCTCTTCCCTCGCATTGGGGGCGCTGATTCCGCTTCAAATAGGCACAAAAAGCAGGTGGGTATCATAAGTCCAGCGTACTTGTATAATGGAGGTCAGTGGAAACAGCCTTGTAAGCTTGTGATTTTTTTCAAAAATAACGCTACCATTTTGTCAAATGACACTATTGAGACTCGAGGGACAGATGTTTCACATTCAGGCTCATAGTCGAGAAATAGTAGGTACAGTGTTTTTGTTTTTTAAAACTAACGGTACCTACCATAATAAAAATTCTAACTTCATTGATGCTTCACAATCATTTGATAATGATTGTGAAGCATCAATGAAGAATTGGTGATCCAATGGCAACTAAGTACCATTCAACGTGTAGCCCAAATGAAGTTGTTTCATACAAAATATTATAATATGCTCAGACATCTTAGCACTATTATACAAAACAAAGATTTGAAAAATCAATAAAACAGTTGATTTTTGAAATCTCCTAAGGCAGGGGCTCCCAATCTTTTTCAGCCTGCGGTGCAGTTACACGTTACAATATTTTGTCACGGCGCCCTACTCTACCTAGCTTTTAGAAAAATATACATAAATAAATTCCTTTAATGATTATAGTTCTAAGGCTATAAGCAGGTGAATAGTAAGAAATAAATATTTAATTATCTACCTGCTTTACATAAATAATATCGTAATTTTATTTTTAAATATTTGTGGTTTCGGATAAGGATGGAGGATCGACTCACAGCGTACCTTTTGCTTTTCCACGGCGCACCAGGGCGCCGCGGCGCATACTTTGGTAACCCCTGTCCTAAGGAATAGTTAAGTACCTTTTCATTTTCAGAACCATATTTCTTCCACTCCCATACGGCAACAGCCAAGAGCACCAGAAAGGTCAAAGAGATAAGTGCAGAGGATCCATACCAAAGTGCCGCTTGGAAGGACAATATGAAAAGGTTGTTTTCATACGATAGTTTGGGTTGTTGAAACACGAATTTCGACCGAGTAGGCGTTGGACTTGAGATGTATTCTAATATGGATAACCTTTCAGAAGTGAAGAACATTGGTGACCCTGAAATAAATTTACTTTGATATTAGCGGTGTCATAAGCAGGGGATAATCTTAATCCTTACTAGTAATGGGAAAATGTGTCTGTCTGTTACCTCTTCATGCCCAAACCGCTGAACCTATTTTGCTGAAAGGCATGAAGATACTTTGAGTCCCGGGGAAAGGACATTAATCATACGCGACAACCTTACAAACTAATCGCAGAGAGTACCGACGCATCTTCTCCCGACCTTTGAAGCGGAGGAATTCTGGCCGACTGATGTGGTTTACCAAAGGTTCCGGGGAAGACTCCGGAATGAAGCGCGCGTCACGTCGCCGTTAATTCGTGATAATGTGTAGTTGTTAAGTTTATATAATTTGTATGTATGTTAGTATAAGGTATATATTGTATGGGCTTACGTAGCCTGATTTAAATAAATAAATAAATAAATAAATAAATCTATATTATATACAAAACTCAAAGGTGACTGACATCTATCAACGCACAGCCCAAACCACTGGACGGATCGGGCTGAAATTTGGCATGCAGAGAGATGTTATACCGTAGGCATCCGCTAAGAAAGGATTTTGATCAATTCTACCCCCAAGGGGTTAAAATAGGGGATGGATGTTTGTATATAATAACACTTCTTAACGCGAGCGAAGCCGCGGGCAAAAGCTCGTGGAGATTTAAGGTAAAGGAATTTGGCCCCAGATGGCTGAAAAATGATCTGGTATTTGCTTAAGGGGGGCTAATACAAGGTGCAATTAAACCTTCCTGCCAATTTTTTTTCCAGGGCTTAGGTATTATTAGGAGAGTCCATTTAACCAAAAAAATGTTTTTTTTTTATTGACATGTTTTATCCCACTTAAAATCGTTGCAGAACGGTCACTCGCGGCGGTGGGTATGAGCGGGGGTGACGCGGGGGGAAGCGCGCGCGCCGGCTCACGTGGCTCGTCACGTAGTGTTTTTAGGATAACTTTCGGAAGCTATTTCTCAACATTTCAGTACTGGGTGATTATATAAGAAAAAATACGTGTGTTTTTATTTTTAACAAGGATCAATATAACAAAATTTGACAGGAAGGTTTAATTGCACCCTATATACTTATACCCAGATTAGAAACCCAGCTTATTGGTAGGTACTTGCCTCCAATATCCACCTCATCTCTAGCCAGATACCCTGACATTCCATTCCAGGTGTTGTTAGCCTGCTTATACCCCCAGGTCTCCGTAAAAACATACTTCCTAGTTCCATTCAAGAAGTCGATCAAATGATTCGTGGTCGGAAAGTTCACTTTGGTTATTGTGTCGATGTGGTCGAACCTGTAAAATAGTTAAGATAGTTGAGAGCTGGGACCTAACATAATGATAATAATTAACACCGTGTAGACATGTTCGTCAAATATTGCCCATGATCGACGTTAATGGAGCATACATGGACACATTAACGCCTCCGTGCTCTAGTGGTTAAGAGCGTGGCTCTCGAATCGGAGGTCGTGGGTTCGATTCCCGCGTTGGAAACATTTTATTTCTAAGTTTGGTTAGGACAATGCAGGCTGATCACCTGATTGTCTGACAAGTAAGATGATCCATGCGTCGGATGGGCATGTAAAAAGTCGGTCCTGCGCCTGATCTCTCGCCAGTCGCGTCGTTCTTCCGTCCCACTGGGTTATGAGAGTGAAGGAATAGAGAGTGCTCTTGTGTACTGTGCACACACTTGAGCACTATAAAATTACTCCTGCGTACCTGGCCTGGTTTCAATGAAACTGGCCACCGTCACCGAAATCGGTGTGGGGTCGCTTTCCTGTTTAATACCTCGGGAAACGCAGACACAATAGATTTTCAACTGTTATGCGGCAGCCGGGTGCCGTTTGGGATTGATAGGTTAAGGATTGAAATTGACGAAGATGTAGAGTATAGACCAGAAGCATTACCTAATTAACATAAAGAAATGTTTAGCATAATAAGTACATTTTTTTATTCTTCTTCGCTCTTGCAACTGTTCACTATATAGTATTTAAGCCAAAATTCTTACTTTCCGTCAGTTAGATGATTAATACTGTCGTTATTGGTCAGTACATAGCATATTCTTAATTCAAATCCGCGAAGATTGAGCCTCCGAGCCGCAACCACTTGTTCTAAATTCAAAACCTCTAATCCATTTTTTTTCGTCCAAAAACCGTAATTCTCTCTAACCCATGGTCCGTTTGAATTAATTCTGTAAACTAGATGAATAATTTAGATCAAAATTCCATTAAAAGTAGGTAAGTGATCTATGTTAAACATATTTTAAAACACTGGGTCACCCACTGCTCGCAAAATCTTTGAGATAAGAATGTTTATGTCGTAGGATGATTTGATAAATCCGTGTTTTCGCGAAATCCCTAGAATTTTCGCGAAAATTCTAGGGATTTCGCGAAAACACGGATTTATCAAATCATCCTACGACATTTATAAATAGCAATTACTAAAAAATAAAAAGAAAACAAAATAAAGAGTAATAAAATAAATATAGAAGAGAGTAATATATTATCATTTATCAGAGAAGTTGATTCATTCATTCACATTATACTCACTATAATAAATATCATAGTAATCGACTGTTTGACTGACGACAAGTACTTCCGTATCCACAGGTACATTAACTGCAAAGTCATTTATATTTTCAGTTTTGTCACCAAAAATAATCCAACGGTATGGGGACCGAATATTATCGTTCTAAAACAGGAAAAATACTATACTTACATAAATCTATATATATATATATATATATATATATATATATATATATATAATATATATATATATATATATATATAATATATATATATATATATATATATATATATATATATATATATATATATATATATATATATATATATATATATATATATATATATATATATATATATATATATATATATATATATATATATATATATATATATATATATATATATATATATATATATATATATATATATATATATATATATATATATATATATATATATATATATATATATATATATATATATATATATATATATATATATATATATATATATAAAACTCAAAACACTGGACGGATCGGGCTGAAATTTCGCATGCAGGTAGATGTTATGACGAAGGCATCCGCTAAGAAAGGATTTTGATAAATTTCAACCCCAAGGGGTTAAAATAGGGGATGAAAGTTTGTATATAATAGTACTTCTTAACGCGAGCGAAGCCGTGGGCAAAAGCTCGTTATAATAATAATTATGTATCCTTTACGAGTCAGATCCTGGTTAAAATTAGATGTGATTAAAACAACAATAAATTTTTTATAGGCGACCGAAGGTTTTTATAGAATCTATTAACTTTTTAATAGTTCGAAGGCCTCTTAATTATTAGTCTGCTGAGTGTTGACCAAAAATGGCGGACTTTTACACCAAAAACTTTACGCTTGGTATCGTCATTGGTCACCATAGTCCATAGGGTTTCTTTCTAAGGACAGCTCTAGCTTGTCGCATTCTGCTGTGGGATACCGTTGTCCTCTACTGCGTTTTTCCATACTAATACTACAATTAATGCGATGGTATGTCTGAATGTCTTACTAAATAGACATTCATACTAAATTTTAGTATTTACATCTCTGAACCGATTAGATGAAATTTCATAAGTATATTCTTTTGAGTCCTCATTTAGATTAGGCTAGGACAAATTTTTTGTCACAGAAAATTCTCATGAATCACGATGTAAGGGCCTGTCCACATCTCCATGTCACGACGTCGTCAACGTGGAACGGTCCTGTAACGTGGCACGGTACGTTGTGACGTGAAAATTTACGTCAACGTAACGTGAAAATGCACGTCACGGTGTAGCAACTTTTTTCGTCTTTTTTTCTTAAATCTCTCTCTCCGTCTTCTTAACAATAGCAGAAGCAGAAAACGTATTGTGCGGTCCATATCTAGGTAAGTAGTGAAGAATGTAGCAGTTTTACAAGGCATGGTCACGTACAATGTTGCTACATCGTGACGTGCATTTTTACGTCACGTTGGCACGTAAACTGTCACGTCACGATAACGTACGGTGGCCGTTATCGCACCGTTTCACGTTGACGACGTCGTGACGTGGATATGTGGACAGGCCGTAACACGAATCCCACGCTATCAAAGACGTAAGTAGCATCTAGAATTTAGGATCTAGATTTTAGTAGTCTATAATATTTACGGAAACCCACCGATTTCAAATCTTCTCGTACGTAATGACAGTCTAGGTCCAGCATGTAAATAATTTGCTGCTTCTCGTTAATGCTGTCAACAATATCAGTGGAATTTGTGAATGTCATCATAATGTTCTGCTCGGCTAGTCTGGAGTAAAATGAAAGCTTTTTGCCTGTAAAAACAGACAATACTAAATTTTTGCTTAGTATAAAGTAAGGTAAAAAATAAAAACCACTTAAAAATAAGTAGGATTTTACCGGACGCCCAATCCCCTACCCTATTCCCTTCCCTACCCTCCCCTATTCCCTTCCATCCCTACCCTCCCCTATTACCCTATTCCCTCTTAAAAGGTCGGCAACGCACCTGCAGCTCTTCTGATGCTGCGAGTGTCCATGGGCGACGGAAGTTGCTTTCCATCAGGTGGTTTGCTCGTTTGCCCCCTTATTGCATTAAAAAAAAATTACACTCTCTTGTATTGTCAAAGTTTTGGAGCTACTCGTACTTACTCGCTGGCCAGCATGTAACACCAATAACTGATTTGGGGATATTAAATGACTTAATCAAATCAGCAACCATTTCTTCGTACGCCTGTACCGCCACAATGGACGATATTATGCAAAACCAAATCATTCTTCATTCTAGGACAGATATGAAAATTGCCTGCATTATATACCCCTATTGGGAAAATGTGTTGATTCTACAAAGTGGCGTATACTGGTTCCGTTATCGTTTTTAGGGTTCCGTACCCAAGAGGTAAAAACGGGATCCTGTTACTAAGACTTCGTTGTCTGTCCATCTGTCTATCTGACTGTCTCCAGGCTGTACCTCAAGAATATAGCTAGACTTTTGGAATTATCGCAAAATCCTTAAATAATATTATGTGTGCCTAAATAAGTAATAATAAAATTAAAATAAAATAAATACCTCTTTGGGCTCCAATACAAAAAACACAATTTTTGCTCTATAACGCTATGGAACACTTCGTGCGCGAGTCTGACTCGCACTTGGCTGATTTTTAAATTATTTACATTCGAAATTCGAACCGCTATGCGTGGAATCGATTTGCATAATTTTTTACATAATAAGTACCTGTAGGTGCCTTAATGTCCTCAAAAACCGGCATTGAATGATTTTACTAAACGCTTGTTCATTGATTCGAACGGGAATCTGATGATGCAGTTAAACTAATTACTACCTTATTAAAAGGACCACTTTCGAAACACATACTAACAAAAAAAATAAAAATAACATCGTTTTCTTGTTTGTCCCTAACTTTAGAGTTTTAATATCAAACTCTACATCCAAAACCGACCAAGTGCGTGTCAGGCCACACGCAATATAGCCTAGTATAGGGTTCCACAGTGCCACTCATAGAGATATTATGGTGCCACTAGTTTTTGAAATTTTTTGTATGGTCAATGAACGGACATTTATAAGGTGTTTTACACTATTATATTATAACAACATCGTCTCAGTTCCGTTCAAAGGAATTTGCACGAAAAGTTCCTCTTTCTTCGCCGAATACATTTTTTTAGTTGAACGACTATTACTCAATAATTTTTGAAGTCTTCTTAGCCATGATAGTCTTCCTTTTAAATTCAGCATATTTCCTACTCCCGTGAATTTTCACATTTCCAGAAATAGTAGTTTAGCTGGTACAAGGGGGGGGGGGGGGGGCACTGCATGGACTTTAACGATTTTTTTCCACTTTTAAACTTAATATATCACAAATGGATCCCTAAATCGGATAATGATCTATGAACACACCGCGTCTACCCCACACGATGGGCTAGACGCGGAAAAAAATCATCCCCGCTTGATGTGTAGGGGAAGTACCAAAAAAAAGATTTTATGTAATCTTTTGTCCGCATCGTTATAATTATGTTCATTCATGCCAAATTACAGCTTTGTAGGGCCTCTAGTCTCTGAGAAAAACCGCGGACAGACAGACGGGCAGACGGACGGACAGACCGAAACCATAGGGTTCCTTGTTGAATACGGGACTCTAAAAATACAAGTTTACGTTACCTTTAAAATGTCTCAACTCACAAGATATTTTTTCTGATCCCTCAGCCCCAGTGAGCCCCAGTCGAGTCCAAAAAGCATAAATAAAAATAGCATTATAATTATTTATTAAAGTTACTGAAACAATATAAAATAAGAATTATATTTAAATATAATCCGGTTTAATTTAAAATAAATATTAATTCATGCAAATAAATTAATGGATTCAAAAAGCTTTTGGAAACTTTTTAAAAGCATAGCATTCGGACTTTACTTATATGGCTAATAAATAATATACTTATATGACATAGAAATCTATACTTATAAAATTACATGTCCTGACTGACTGACTGATTCATCAAAAGCAAAAACTGTAAAAGTTACAGCCACGAAATTTGGTGAGTAGGGTTGTTTTATTAAGTAGACACCCACTAAGGAAGGAATTTTGAAAATTTTACCCCGAAGGGGGTGAAATAAGGGTTGAAAGTTTTAATGAAAGTCCGTCATTTCTTGAGTTAGAAACATGAAACTTTATTTTTGGGTTACTGATTAAAAATGAATGGATACGTATTTAAGCGTTTTTGGAAATTCTACCCCCAAAAGGGTGAAATTGGGGTTGAAAGTTTGAATGAAACTCCGTTATTTCTTGAGTTAGAAACATTAAATTTTATGTTTAGGTTACTGATTAAAAATGATTGGATACGTGTTTAAGCGTTTCTGAAAATTCTACCCCCAAGGGGGTGAAATAGGGGTTGAAAGTTTAAATGAAAGTCCGTCATTTCTTAAGTAAGAAACATGAAAGTTTATTTTTGGACTGCTGATTAAAAATGAATGGATACGTATTTAAGTGTTTCTGGTAATTCTACCCCCAAGGGGGTGAAATTGGGGTGGAAAGTTTCAATGAAAGTCCGTCATTTCTTGAGTTAGAAACATGAAAGTTTATTGACGTTTGCGTTTGACGTTTGCTTAAATAGGGTCCGTTTTTACCCTTTGTGAAACCACAAAAACAAAAAGGAGAAAACTATCCATCTTTGTTATTATACTATGTTAACGCGGATGAAGTCGCGGGCAACAGCTAGTATGACATAAAATTAAATAAGTATAGAAAATTAATAAGTATGCCTAATAAGAATTTACACCTACTATTTAAACCTACTATTTATAATTTACTATGTAATCCTATTACGGCTAAGCGTAAATAATCCCCAAATCAATATAATCGGTCAAGTGCGAGTCGGACTCGCGAACGAAGGGTTCCGTACCGTTATAGAGCGCAAATAAGAAAAAATATGTTTTTTATATGGGAGCCCCCTAAACTATTTATTTTATTTCAATTTTACTATTTAATATTGTACACATATAATAGAGGATTTTGTAAACATTTCAAGTGCCTTTATTATGTTGCCATTATGGATTACGAGCGAAAAAGACCAAAAAAATATAGTTTGCTGTATGGGAGTAATTAAATATTAACTTTATATTGTTTTTATTATTTGTTGTTATAGCGGCACCAGAAATACATAATCTGTGAAAAATTCAGAAGTCTAGCTATAGCGGTTCTTGAGTTAAAGCCTGGACACAGACAGACAGACGGACATACATCGAAATCTCAGTAATAGGGTCCCGTTTTTACCCTTTGGGTACGGAACCCTAAAAATGATTTAGTTACTATAAGTTATGAAGTCAGTTTAGTATCGTGTGTTCTAACTGCGAAGTAAGTAATAAAATATTCTGAGCGTTTTAAAAGGAAATGCCCTTTTGCATTTGAAAGTACGGTACTTACTTACTTAGATAAAAAAGTAATACAGTGACGATTTAATTTTAACTTAAACAGTGACTGTAAACTAACATTTAGAACGCTTTTGAAGCATCAAATAGTTTAATAATAATTAAATTGACTCTATGACTATGTGTGCTTGTACTTAATTGAAGACGTAAGTGAATGAAACGTCTAACTTATCATTTTGTAAATGTTCGTTTTTATGCATATATTGAGGCTTTAGGACCAGGAAAATGATTGCAATAAAAATATTGATGTTATGTTGCTAGGTATACCTACATAAAATCTATATTATTTCTTTTAGGTAGGTATATTTCTCGTTCTAAGCCTCCATTTATGCAAAAAATACAGTCGCGTGCAAAACATTTAGGGGAAAAGGTGTTTACCATTTTACTCGTAAGAGGGACACTGAACTTGTCAGTATCTTTCCTCGACCTAATTTGAAGTCATAATAAGTAATTAAATAATGAGGCCCAGTGCGTTATCAGTGTTATGCATCGTTCAATGCATTACGAAATTATCATCGAGTGTACACTTGAGATGACAACAATTTCTTTATTCTATTCTTAAATATTATTCGTTTAAACACGTTGCTTTTTTTTGAGTGCCAGTAATAAAATTAATATTTTTTATGGGTTGTGACTTGTGACATTTTGGAATTATTTTAGACTTTTTTCACTCTGTTATGTGTTTAATTTACTTTTTCCTAGTAAAATCAAGTATGGAATATGTTATAACAAAAATAATAACGCATCGAAGAAATGCAGCTGAGCGCACACCATTATTGAGGCATGAGAAGAATGTCAGAAATTGTAAGTAGTATATAGTACAATATATCTTTGATTTATTACTTATACTTTCTATGGTTCCGTAGTTTATGAATTATTATAAGTTTTAATTCCGAGTGCAGAGTTAAGACACAATATAATAGTAATTTACTATGCAGTAGGTATATTTCACAGACCTTTTTAGGGTTCCGTACCCAAAGGGTAAAAACGGGACACTATGACTAAGACTTCGATGTCTGTCTGTCCGTCTGTCTGTCCGTCTGTCTGTCCGTCTGTCTGTCCGTCTGTCTGTCTGTCTGTCTGTCCGTCTGTCTGTCCGTCTGTCTGTCCGTCTGTCTGTCCGTCTGTCTATCCGTCTGTCTGTCCGTCTGTCTGTCTCCAGGCTGTATCTCGGAATACTGTCGGAATATCTGTCGGAAAGACAGACGGACAGACAGACGGACAGCCGTCTGTCTGTCCGTCTGTCTTTCCGACTGTCTGTCCGTCTGTCTGTCCGTCTGTCTGTCCGTTTGTCTGTCCGTCTGTTAGTCTGTCCGTCTGTCTGTCTCCAGGCTGTATCTCAAGAACGGCTATAGCTAGATTTCTGGAATTTTCACAGATTATGTATATCTGTTGCCGCTATAACAACAATTACTAAAAACAAAATAAATTAAATATTTAAAGGGGCCTCCCATACAACAATAGTAATTTTCTTGCTATTTTTTGCTCGATATCAATAATGGCAATAGGTAGGCACTTGAAATGTTCACAATATACTCAGTTATATTTATAATTTAGTAATGAATAATAATATTTAAATAAAATAAATAATTAAGGGGGGCTCCCATACAAAAAAAACACATTTTTTACCTATTTTTGCTCTGTACGGAACCTTTCGTGCGCGAGTCCAACTCGCACTTGGCTGATTTTTTTTCTTTTTTATACCGTAGAATAAAAAATCATTGCTTTTTTTCATTTTTTACTTGTTGCCCAAAGTTCAATTTCAAATCTTTAGTCGATGTCTAAGGATTCATCCTTTGACGTAGGTAATATCTATAGAATGTAACCTTGGCATGTAGGTTAATAGCGTATGTAATTATTCTATGGCATTTATTCTGTAACAGTAACCTATATACGCATTACGTACAGATGCATAATATCCTATTAGCATGATAACATCAATACTTATCGAAGGTTGAGTAGAGATGTATTATCCTTTCTCAATGGCCAGTTCGCATTACTCCAATCCAGTGATGAAATCTACCGTTGGATTGCTACTGGAAGTAAACGCTCACTTGAATGAATTAATTGTATTCCAATTGTGATTCCAATGCATAAGCAATTGTAATAATGTAAATCCACTATAATATTGAATAGCTTATGAGATTCTGTTGTTCGTTCGCATTTCTCAGTTCTTGATAGACTGCAGGTTCTGCTCCGAGAAATGACTTTTGAATGAGCTGAAACTTGAGACAACAATATAATTTAATTCCTATTGACTATTAGTCGTTATTAAGTTAATAGACTCTACATAGTTATTATAAAATACAGACTACAGAGTTACAGGTTACGTCTTTAAAATAAGAGTTGCGAAAAATACCGAAAACTTTAAACTCTAGCAACGTCATTTCTGCTGGGCCAGCATTCGTGAAAACAGCTCACTCTAGTTGCATTAAAATTAGTGATGATAGTCGGGCAATACAAACTAAGGTTAGTAATAATAAAAATACGTGTTTAGTGTTAGTGTTAGTATAATTGTATGTATGTTAGTGTAAGTACTCACATACGGTTTTGCTCGATTTTTTTTTACGAACAAACGAGCAAACGGGTCACCTGATGGAAAGCAACTTCCGTCGCCCATGGACACTCGCAGCATCAGAAGAGCTGCAGGTGCGTTGCCGGCCTTTTAAGAGGGAATAGGGTAATAGGGGAGGGTAGGGATGGGAAGGGAAGGGAATAGGGGAGGACAGGGAAGGGAATTAGGCCTCCGGTAAACTCACTCACTCGGCGAAACACAGCGCAAGCGCTGTTTCACGCCGGTTATCTGTGAGAACGTGGTATTTCTCCGGTCGAGCCGGCCCATTCGTGCCGAAGCATGGCTCTCCCACGTATAAATCGATCGAGCAATCATGTAGAGTAAAAATCACGGCTCGGGCTTTCGTACATTCAGCATTGCTCGATAGTTTTACTCCTGTCCGAAGGACTTAGCTACGAATAATAAAACTAGTGTCAAAAAAATTGTCAAGCCGGCTCGATTCGAGATTCGAGTTTTGCGGTCCACACGGTGGTTTTTGCTCGATTTCGAGTAAAACTATCGAGCAAAACCGTATGTGAGTATTTAGCATAAATAAGGTATTTATAATATGGGTCAAGATGCCTAACTTAAATAAATAAATAAATAAAATAATATGCTTAAACTTTAAAGGTAGAGTTAGAGACATCACTAGCCATTAGCCAATTAACCTGTCTGTCTGTCTCATTTACCAGACTGCGTGACGGCGAAGGAGGTTAATCTTTTTGTATGTTTGTATGTTATATCACACTCAACTTGCTTACGTCATCATCTAGCTAATATATCTAGCAATATACAGAATCCTTGACGTGGGAGAGCCATGCACGAATGGGCCGGCACGACCGGAGTAATACCAATACCACGTGAGTTTACCGGAGGCCCAATCCCCTACCCTATTCCCTTCCCTACCCTCCCCTATTACTCCATTCCCTCTTAAAAGGCCGGCAACGCACCTGCAGCTCTTCTGATGCTGCGAGTGTCCATCGGCGACGGAAGTTGCTTTCCATCAGTTGACCCGTTTGCTCGTTTGCCCCCTTATTTCACAAAAAAAACCGTATTATTTTGATTTAAAATCATTTTTGCGCTCCTAAAACCTCCATTTATGCAAACAAATAACAGTTTTCAAATTGTAAGTTACCCTAATGTCTTCAATTGCGTCCAACGATGGCGCACTATTTACTATGAAATCTAGAGATCGAACATGATTTTCGCCAATGACGCTCTGTGCCAATAAAAATAGATGTCCTCTATTAATGTTAATGAAAGTTTTATTGATCTGTTTATTGTGTCATAACTTAATCATTGGAATACTACTGACGTAACCAGTTTTCATTGTTTTTCAAAACACTTAAAGTGACCTACGGGCTAGATTATGGCAAGAAGTTTTTCTTTTTGCGTCTTTAATATTATTTTAGTTTTAAAACAGCTACGATTAATAAAAAAAACCGGCCAAGTGCGTGTCGGGCCACGCGCAATATAGGGTTCCGTAGTACCGCTAATTTTTACCCCGTGAACAGGACAACGTTTGTCGGTTCCCCTAGTCAGTCTATAATAATCATAAAGGCTTGGATATAGGTAATACATAAACCAGAATCAACTTTCCAACCATGATTTAAGTAAGTATCGACAGTAATATTATGTCGCAAAATGCAACAAGTTGTAACTGTTTAAGAGTTTCCACATAATGATGTAGAAATTTAAAATTAATAATGTGTCAATGGCGTGGTCATAAAAACGATGTTTTAGTTTTATTTCTTTATTTAGTTTTTAAATGCGCTACTCAATCTGGGTTGCGATTTTTTATACATATCATACTTAGTATAATAGCACTAATATTGGTCAAGAACACGCTGTAGTTTCTAGAAATTATCAATATTAGTTTGTATACTAGTCCAGGGCTTCCTAAACTGTGCGTCGCGACGCCCCGGGGCGTCGCGACACTGTCCTAGGGGCGTCGCATGTCAACACAACCAAATCGAGTGAGCGCCGCGCGCATTCTGTCAATCATACATCCCTGAATTCCCGGGCAGTCTAAATCCCCGGTTTCAGAAGCTATGCTCAGAAAAGCAAGTGCAGCCTTCACATTAGCCAGCCTTGCTGGCTTTAATATCTTTCATAAATATCTCTTTTAATTTTTAGGCTTACGTTTTGATTTGGTCATTATTTCCTAATAAAAATATAAATATTCAAACAGTGTTTATAATATTATGTTAAGCTATGTAGGCTGGTTCTAAAAAAGAAAAAAAGAAAGTATTTTTGGGGGCGGGGTTGAGGGGCGTTGTAAAGAAATGGCGAAGTCCCAAGGGCGTCACAGTACAAATAAGTTTGGGAAGCCCTGTACTAGTCGGTAGATAGAGTCACAGATTACTAAATTAGTAGATAGTTACTACGTACAGTCAAGAGTGTAGAGAATTGTAGAGTATAATATCTTGTAGTCTGTAGAGTATTGCACAAAAGACTTCTAGAGTAAAGAACGCACTAGATGGAGTTTTCATTTCTTTTCCTCTTCTTCACCCAAAAAGTGACATTTTAGCAGTTTAGGCTTTTATTAGGCTTCTTCATCCTGAAATATAGAGTAGAATGGGATATTGTAAAAAGTTAGTATGTACAATGCGGTACAATAAACAATTTATTCCCTCTTGAAAAAAACCGTACAAGATTTATGGTATAATTTAAATTATTTATTAATAATTCAACTATTCTATTTAGTAAATAAAAGAATTAGGTACCTACTTCTTATAGAATTGTGTAGTGTAGTATGACGATCGATTTAATTTTAGACTACGGAAACATTTTTTCCACTGAAACTGTTGCGAATCTAGTACTTAGGTTTTTATTGAACACAAAAAGTATAGTATTTAATATTGATTTTCTAGAAATAGGAAGTAAATATTATTATCTAATCTGACGCCATCGTTGACTTTAAGTTTTCCCCTAAGTGGGAATTAAAAAAATATATATTTATTGTTTTAGGGGACGTCCACACATTACGTGAAAAACCACCTCACGTAATTTGTGGATGCCCCCTTAAATAAATAAAAAATCTCTAATAGACTCTCCACGTTGGGCCATGATAGATAAACATGATTAGTGATTACTATCATGATTGTGAAGCTGCCTATTGGTTGCAATCATAAATGAATATGCTCTACACGTTCAAGTGCAAATAGCACATCGAGACTGAAAACTTCGTAATATTATTATAAAGTATTTTTTTTTAATTCTATACCTCTTTAGTCCTTATTTTGACTAACTATAATCCCCGCGTTCCATTTGATGTTTGACCTTTTTTTTTCTTTGAACCTCCTATTTTGAGCGTTTTGATCGTTTTTAACATCAAATGGAACGCGGGTATAGTGTAAACGCCTTGGTCCATTGCATTGTGAGCCAACATGAAGAGGCTGTAGGAATGAAATATTCTGAATTGTCATGATTGCAATTTCCCAACAAGCCAAAAACAAGCATAAAAAGTTGGTAAATAAGCTGCGTCAAAACGCGCTTTTTATAAGTTTTTTTACTCAAAACACCGTGTATGCAAAAATGACCTCTATTACGTAGATATATTCTAAGATTAATGTACCATCACTCATCAGAGAAATCGATTCATAGACAGAGCGGACATACGTAATTTGGGCGGGTTACGTCGAGTCAAATATGTTAGTCGTGACTCGTGAAAGTCGTCTACTGGGATTAAGTAACATAAACCCTACCAAAGAAACGTAGGTGATTTTTTAAATAAAATATCAGAGAGCAAATGGGCAAACGAGTCACCTGATGGAACGTAAATACCGTCGCCCATGGACACTCACAACATCAGAAGACCTGCAGGTGTATTGCCGGCTTTTTAGGAGGAAACACAGAGCGTGTTCCCTCTTAAAATTCTTGAAGCTATTGGTCGAGTAATATTGCTGGCCACAGTTCATTCCAGAGTTTTACAGTGCGTGGCAGAAAATTGCGCAAAAAACGCACGGTGGATTGTATGTCTGATGTACCATCGAGGAAATTGAGAATCTATGCAATTGACAGACCAATGTTATTTGGTCGAATATGTCAATTCAATGTTAATTGTGATCTGTCAGCTGGGTTTGACGTAGCGCAACCAAACTACTTAGGTCCCCGATTAGGAATCACTCTGATAGTACAACGTAGTGATTATATTCTCTTTGATAGTACCATGGTACATTCCAGTAGACAAATAGTCTAGTATTAGGAAAATCCCACAGATCGCAACTTGTAGCAAGAAATCACTTTTTTACTCGCGCGTACTGCCTTATAAGAAAGTAGAAGAGCAGCCAGGCTGTCTGCCTCACCCGAACCGGTAGGCTCTACGTTTGCTTCGGGGTTTTAGTTCCTATAACGTTGATATAAAGGTTAATTTAGGTGTAAAATACACCTGAACGGACAGGTTTCCATCATGGCTACATAATGATTTTCTACTGCATTTCTTCAGGTACTTCCCTCTAACGAGTTAAGTAAATTATGCGTAGTTAGAGCTATTAGAATATGATTGCTAGTGCTAACTCGTGGTTTAATCGTTTTTAATTTAAAACATTGTATTAAGCTATTTAATTATTAAAATACTACAACTTAATACCTAACATTTTTCTTTTGCTACTCGAGATTAAATTAATTTAAGTAGAGATCGCCCAATGGTCGAAATTCGACCTTAGTTTCAACGATATTAGGACTAATACCTATATTAAGTAAAAAAATATTGACTTAATCATATTTTTTTTCAACTCTTGCCTCTGGCACTCAGCTAATCTCAAACTGGTATGGCCGTGTAAGCATTGTCTAATAGTATCTAAGGTTCAATAAAAAAAACTATAATCCATTTTCAATTTGTCAACTTGTTGTCAACAGACTTCAACCATAAATAAAAGAGTATAATTCGTATGTATAGGTTTGCCACTCAATTATCTGTCATCTTCTTTAGGAAACTCATTATTGTATTTTAAGTAAATTACTTACCCTTAATTTTTTAGAAATAATAATTCTGGACTCCATGACTGGGACATAAAAAAAATCGGCCAAGTGCGAGTCGGACACGCGCAAGATGGGTTCTGTACCGGTAAAGAGCGAAACTAGGCAAAAATTGTGATTCTTGTAAATATTTACCTTTAAATATTACTTACTTACTTAAAATTGTATTAAGTATCTATTAATTATTAAGTACAGTACAAATATAATTAAGGATTTTGTGATAATTTCAAATGCCTACCTACTTACGAGCGAAAAAACCTAAAAAAAGAATAATATAAGTTTGTTGTATGGGAGCCCCCTTAAATATTAGTTTTATTGCGTTTTTAGTATTTTTTGTTATAGCGGCAACAGAAATACACAATCTGTGAAAATTTCAGAAGTCTAGCTATAACCGTTCTTGAGTTACAGCCTGGAGTCACACAGACAGAAATCGAATTCTCAGTAATATGGTCCCGTTTTTACCCTTTGGGTACGCAGGCGCGGTCGCAGCCTGAAGTTTTGTGGGGGGTCACTCAGTAGTCACTTCACTTTTTTTTTATCTGCGCCTTCGGATGGTTCTGGGTTCACAGTTATAGCTGTCTAAGGTCGGACGAATTAGTGGTTAGGGGATATCTATAAATTTCCTTTTATTATTTAGCAAGATTTTGAGATTTTTCAGTTTTACCTTTGATTTGGGGGGGGGGGGGGGGGGGGCGGAAGTCATGTCCCCTGTGACCCCCCCCTTCGGACCGCGCCTGTGGGTACGGAACCCTAAAACGGAAAGTATTAAATATCTCTCTCTTTTACTCCCTGTAACTCTGTTTATTCTGCCAGTATTGGAATTCATTTTCATAATTTACATCCGTTTTCTGTGTTTTACTTTCGTGTACAACATTTTATTTAAGTACCTCACAGACCACAGTTCCGTATTCAAGTACAATTCAAAATATAGGGTATCCTACCTTACGAGAAATCTCTTTGCTCTTTACTCACTTTCGTACTAATGGCTGATCAATAAACATAGCTTGAAGCACATTTACCATGTATTTAGAACACAGATTAGACGCAAGACGATTTCCTTTACTAATCACTGGCCACCAAGTGCGTTTCATTTTAAGGCGTCCTTAAAAAGAAACGCACTCATATCACATTTTTTCACAAAATATATCAGCGATTTTCAGGTGCCATTTTAAAGAATTAGGAGTCACACTGCGAGGATATTATGGTTTCAAAGGAAAAGTAATATATTCATCTCCACGTCTACACCATAAATTTTTTATAGCCGCATACAAAATTTTCACATAAATACGTTTGGCCATCACAATAATCGCAAAAGATTAAAAAAAATGGGATCTGATTAGGTACCAGTACTTATAGCTAAATACACTGAACTAAGGAAAATAAATATACAAAAAAAAATATACAAAAAAAGTCCCATGTACGAAGTGCTAAATATTTTATACAATGTATCCCGACACCAATGTCCGATCCTTTAATGTCATGATCTATGGCATATTTAATCGACAAATTGGCTCTCAAATTTTTTCTCTCTCTTGTTCGGTTGTAAAATGGCAGCCATTTTAGTTTTTCCCAGGCTTTCACACTAATCTGACCAGTACTTCTCATGTGAATATCCTATGAAGATAAAAAAAGTCTTATTTGATAGCTAAAGTTGTGAACTACGCTTACACAGGCAATATGTTATAAATTTCGTGGAATTAAACATAAAAAAACCAAAGTTTAAGAAAAAAAATTGTGTATTTTTTAATTAATGGCTTTTTGTGAAAAATCTAGCGCATTAAACTGGTTCTTTTTTGTTTTAAAAAGATAGAGGAGGTTTTCATCTTACATAAATTCTTTATTTCAATGCTTTAAGTCAGATGGTTTAGAAGTTACAACGATTTTCCTATGAAGTATAGGTCAGATTTGTATGAAGTCAGAGAAAAATTTTTTTTTCACAAGTTGGAGAAAAAAAAATGTGAACTCATAATTTATGGCATATTTAAGTGACAAATTGGCTTTTAAATATTTTTTTACTCGAACTTTTGATAAAAAAATTTTGTCGATAAAATATGCCATAGATCATGACATTAAAGGATCGGACACCGGTGTCGGGACACATTGTATAAAAATAAATAACATTTAAGAAAAATAAAAAACGCTCTTTCGCCCTATATCAAGCCCATATCAAGAACGCGGCGATTCGATCGTCGTAACTGCCACTGTACAAGGTGCGCTGATATGAATGTTATTTTATTGTTCTTAACGTCGATATTCGTACTGACAGACATCGACCTGCTAATTTTTATGTGATGGCGTCGAATAGAATCGCTGCGCTGAGCGATGTCATGCCAAGCTTACGTCAATGAAACGATTCTATTGGTTCTCAAAAACACATTCCTCGCAACATATATCTGGTTGAAACGCAGCCTAAGCCTTTGATATCCCTAAAGTTGAATATAAAAAATAATGTAAAATAAAAAAAATAAAAAAACAACCGCGTATCAGTGCAAAAATCCCCACAAAAAAATCAAAATATGCTAATAACTGTCAGGAATCAGACTGCCAAATATTAAATCGATCGAATCACTGATAGTTGCTTACAATAATCTTTCATGAAGAAGATAAACCCAAATTTTTCAGCAGTGAGTTGGCCATTGATAACAAACTATTGCTAAGAATACTCTCGATCATAACAGCTTTCAAACGAAAAAAACTAGATCAAAATCGGTCCACTCGTTTGGATGTTACGAGTTACGATGCAGACACAGATACAGACAGACAGACACATCAAAGCTATAACACGTCTTTTTCTTTAGCGGGTTAAAAAATAAGTTTACATAGAATTTAGGAAATTGCAAGCAGGGGAAGTTAGAAAAATGCGTCGGATCTTTCGTCAGTCGGTTATTCGGTATTCCCACCCACTTGCAAAGCAAAGGAATATGTGCTCATAATTGCGCACACAAGTGTGCACCATATATTTTGATATATGGTGCCCAAGTGTGTGCGCAGGTAAACCAAACCCCTACGTAGCTACATTTAGATATGTTATTAAAGAAACAACAGAATAGAATTGAATATTATGTTCTACTCCCCATCCTATCGAAATCACCGAAGGCTTTAATAACAAATTGTGATTTCACTTTTCAGAAACCGAATCAACTTTTTTGTAAAAAAAAGTTAATTAAAGATTATTGATTGTCGTAATGAGTTGTTTATGTGATTAAGTGTAACAAATGTCGCAACAGTTTTGTGTCACAACGGTAATTGTGTTGATTTCCTTTTAGAAACACCGGCAAGGCTGCTGCATTGACCCTGAAATATTGTTGTCGAAATATCGGATATCATTGTTTGTTGTTTGAAGATTCAATAGATCCCAAATACCCCAACTTCGATTTAGGATATCAACTTTTATAGCTGAGTCAACAAACCTGCAAGAAAGAAGCGTACATTCTATTCCCTTTAAAAGACCGGGAACGTTCCTGCAACTCTTCTGATGTTACGGGTGTCCATGGTGTCAACGGTAGTTGCTTTCCATTAGGTAACCCATCTGCTCGTTTGCCACCTAATTTTATAAGAAACAGAAGAATTTTCTCATGTAGGGGCAATACATAGCGTTCGCGTAAGCATTTATTAGAAAACCGCCTAATATTCAACTTGTGTTAAAATGCTCACACAGAGTTAGTCATTTCAACTGTCAGTCGTTTACCCTTATGTCATTATTTCATTAATACTTATGTAAAACAAAATATTGCTTACTTGTCGTTTGGTCAACATGGATGATTTGTAACATGATTGTGAAGTTGGCTATAGCATGCACAATCGACCTCAATCGTGCAAACCTATACGAATATGCTCCTCTACAAATTTATTGCTTATATTGATCATGAGCCAACATTGAGAAGCTGAATAAAACGGCCCCATTTTCACAAGTCATGTACTTATCACGATTTTCTTTTGTTATCCTCTTAGCTGATAGAATTTTCCGCGGCGAACCGATTTTCTGAATTAACATGTTTACCTTTACGTTTACCAAGCTGTTAACCATATTTACAAAATTATTTTCTGGATTTAAACAATATTTACTTACTGTAAAATTAAATGGGATAACAACTTTATTTTTCCTTGTAGCCCGTCAAGAGAAAAAGCCTTTTGTGGGATAAGTGTAATGGAATTATCGGTATAGCAATATTATATCTTGCTGAAACCTTTCCATAAATACATAATATATATATTGTAATTTAATATATACACACTATAGAATGTAGAGATACCTTAGAATTTAGATCTACTAGTCGAGTTACAAAAAATTCACGCCAGTTTTCTCCAAGACCGCCGTTTTAATCCGGTTAAGGTGACCTATTCTTGCCGAAAGAAGTCCCCAATTAGGTTGCTATTGCTATAATTTTGTATATCGGAATACTTTTGCATTTTTTTTTTTTTTTTTTTTTTTTTTTATTTTATTCGGAAAACTTACAGCATCTAACAATAACATTAATTATTTAAATATGAATTTTGAATGCCAATTACAAGTTTCCACTTATGAATAGTAATTTAAAGAAGCTAGATGTGAGACAGCAATTACAATAATACAATATACCTACCTATTTCTATAATTATTATAACATCACCAAAGATTAGATATTGAAAATTTTAATTTAGTCATAAAGTAGAAAGTAATATTAAATAATATGCCACCGCAAATACAAACCCACTCTGTAATATGAAACTGAATTAAAAATTAAATACGAATTAAAGATTTAATAACAGATGATAGAATTACCTATGATCCGATCCATGATTTGTATTATTAATATTCTATAACATTTTCTATTTAGAGGTGAAATATGCTTTAGTTAGAATATTTCGTATTTTCTTAGGCTTTAATGAAAATACATCCTCATGTTGATTTTCACTTAAAAATGTATTAAATTGAATGCTTGATCTACATATAAATATTAATTTAATCTGTGATACTTAAAAGAATCCAGTTTGTACAAATCTGGAAATGTTTGGCCGGAAAAACCAAATAAATCGTTAAAACGTCAATTAAATACTTTCCGTTACAATATTGAGGCAATTTGTTTTTCTTAGAATTTTCATTACAGTTTTCCTCGTCATTGTAATTTATTAATCTGTGTATAAATACCACAATATTATGTTGGTGGTTAACCCCTTAACACAAACAATGTTTATGACGTTTTTTTGTTTAAATATTATCTTTTTATATATTATAAACAGTGTTAGTTACCGTACCTACTCCTCAGAAACGGCCTTACTAATTTTTACCAAATTTTATATGCATATTCAGTGGATCTGAGAATCGGCTACTGGCTACTTTTTATACTGATAAGTGCATTTGTTGAATAAATAATAGAAAATTATTACAACTGGAGACTGACGGCGACCATTGTTTGTGCGACCGGATAGCGATGGACGTTGCCATGGTGCCATAGATACTTATTTAGTCACTTCAATAAAATCCATTTTCAATCGAACAACGAATACGTTAGAAAGCAGTACTAGGGGGCGTCCACAAATTACGTGAGGTGTTTTTTTGAATTTTTTGGGAGGGGTCCCCCCTGGTGAGATTTCGTGAGATTTTTTTAGATCACCTAAAAGGTTTTGCTGATATATTTAGTATAAAGATACTTTGGGTCCGAGAGGAAGAACACAGGATACTTTTTATCCCGAAAAAATCTGCGGCTCCCGCGCAATAAACGAATTTTGGCGCAACGGAGTTGCTGGCATCATCTAGTAAATATATTATAATAAGGATAAAGGAATTTCAGGTCCACGAAGTTTCTCGCAAGTCGCAACGACTATATTCTCTATATAGAGGCATTAATGCAATACTATCAAGTATGCTACGTGGGTAGCAGTTTGGATATAAGTGAGAGCACTAAGTTAATGTTTAATTAACGATCGGGATGAGTCAATAACTTTCACGAGACTCAGCTGATGGGTAAGTGTTTATTCGCCGAGTAAATCCGTTCCTTACTTATTAAACACACTGTGTATAACAATCCGGCTAGTCGTTAAACCACCGTATTTCAAAACGGCTAGTCGTAATGTATAATGCGGCGGATATATATAATGCGGCAGATTATACGAGTTGCAAGTTGCAACTAATTATACATGTCGCAGCCAACTGGTTAAAATAGCCGTTCAATCAAACAGCTAGTTGTCAAAGGGCTAAATTCAGTCAAAGGGCCTGTTTGATAGAATGGATATTTTAACCAGTTGGCTGAGACATACCTACATACAATATAGTTACAATATATATTTTTTAATTAATTTCGCTCCTCAACAAAACCATAACATACCGTAGAGCCAATATTAGGTATCTTATATGCTCTACATCAGAAGTTCCCAAACTTATTTTGTCTACCGCCCACTTTAAGAACAAATAACATTTTAGTGCCCCCAGTGTTTCAATTTAAAATGCATCCTGATGAAATAAATCACCCCCATTCCCAAGCCTCTACACAACGCCCCCATTTTTTTTCTGGGTCCCACACCGCCCCCTTCACCTTCAGCGCCCACAAGGGGGTGTTATCACCCACTTTGGGAAAGGCTGCTCTACATGTGTAGTGACTACTGAGTAGGTCAAGTATTAAGTGTATTAGGTACTTACATGATTATCATCTGCAAAATCAGGACTGTGAATCAGTCTTTACTTATCAATAAATTATATCAAACTAGTCTTTGCTCTGCGGCTAATGGCTATATCCCAAGGGACACGTAAAATTTTCCGGTGATAACAAGTTTAATTTTCCTACCCACGTATAGTCTTTCAAACTGTGACTAATATAACAGATCTAGTGGTTTTTAAACCTATACGCAAACAAGCAAAAGCAACCTTTCCTTTGTATGGAATAAACTTAGAAGAATAAATTTATTTTTATGGCAGTACTGTCTGTACTGCCATAAAAATAAATAAAGATTTAACTCGTGCACATAAGCAAGTTAAAACTTAATAAATTTATCCTTTTAAAACACACGACATAAAATTTCCAATCAGCAATCTCGTAAAATAACTGAACAACTGGTCACTTGCAATCTATGTCAAGAGCTTTAAAATCGTTTCAAGCCGTGTTTTTCCTATCGCATGTATAAAAGGAGGAAAAATTCCTTTGACTTTACTTTTACGTTTTATTTATGTATGATGCCTAGTTTTTGAGGTTCTTGACTGAAGTTTATCTTTTTACTAGCGTTGTTGATTGGCTAATAGTGAGTGTCGACCTTTAGTTTTATGGTTTCTCGATCTATATTTAAAAAATTGTTCAGGTATCTGATCCATAGGTTTTTATACGGCCGGCTCTCGGACTTTACTTACTAGACTATAAACGCTGTTGAATGAATTCCTGTCAAAATACTTCAGAAACTGGGCACGAGTTAAATACGATTTAGGCTAATATTGCAATCCCATGTCTTACAATGCCATCCAGGGCACTAGTATGACGGTGTACACATGCAAGCGCGCCAATAAGGCAGTAACGCGCGCTTGCATGTGTATTGTGTACGCTTCAATAGAATCCGGGGTTCTCAAAACGCGCGTTATCTATCTTTCAACCTGCTCTATCTCTCATGTTTTCAATGTCCAGTTAAATCAGTATCGTCCTGCTTGCAACCGAATTATATTTTGCTATCGCTGGTTGGTACTACTAATATATATATTCTGTGTCGCTGGTGTCATGTCAATTTCGCGAAAACGTTCCAAGTCCCCATGAAAATGTCAAATCACTGTGCCATAAAATATGGATGGGTGGTTAAATGACAACAAGTAGGTATAAGGGGATGAAAATCTATTAACATAAGCGCTTGCGCTAATATTGAAACTTACAGCATTTCGTCGAAACATTACCGTAATCTTCGATCAAATATTCTGGTAATACTTAATATTCGTATGTGTCCTGTTCAAACGTACTAAAATCATAAGAGCCTGCGGTCTTGAACTTAATACTTACCGGAACTTGACAAAACATTTTATATTTCAAGTGATTAGCAAATATTTAAGTATTTCGTTAATGAATCAAGTGTCAACCGGTTTACATTATTGTATCGCCTATTCATAAATTCGCAGATAATAATATTAAGTATGTTAATTGAAATGTATTTTTCCCAATTCCTAAGAACACCTTGTTTGTTTCGGAATTATTTCCGGTATTGAATAATTTGTATTTAATTGTTTTCATAATAAATAACACTAAGTATTTTTTATAATTTTGGAATTTTTCCCATTTTGATAACAATTTTAAAATTTTAAAAGCATGTTATTTATATTACTTACTAGATGACGCCCGCAACTCCGTTGCGCCAAAACTCGTTTATCGTGGCGGAACCGTACATTTTTTCGGGATAAAAAGTATCATATGTCCTTTCCCGGGACTCAAAGTATCTCCATGCCAAATTTCAGCAAAATCGGTCCAGCGGTTTGGGCGTGAAGAGGTAACAGACAGACAGACAGACACACTTTCGCATTTATAATATTAGTATAGTATGGATGTTATTTCGTGACATTCTAATTGACAAGATGTAGAGTTTAGCACAAAAACAAACTCTTCAGCTTTACAACATTTAAGGCTGTTTACACACGGTGCCGTGCCGTAAGTATTTCGTGAAAATTCTTGCAATTTTTTTTTTTTTATGAAATAAGGGGGCAAACGGACAAACGGGTCACCTGATGGAAAGCAACTTCCGTCGCCCATGGACACTCGCAGCATCAGAAGAGCTGCAAGTGCGTTGCCGGCCTTTTAAGAGGGAATAGGGTAATAGGGGAGGGTAGGGAAGGGAAGGGAAGGGAATAGTTGAGGGTAGGGAAGGGAATAGGGTAGGGGTTAGGGGATTGGGCCTCCGGTAAACTCACTCACTCGGCGAAACACAGCGCAAGCGCTGTTTCACGCCGGTTTTCTGTGAGAACGTGGTATTTCTCCGGTCGAGCCGGCCCATTCGTGCCGAAGCATGGCTCTCCCACGTATCATGTTCATGTCTTTGTATGTCTTTCTTTTTTATACCTACTTCATAGTTCAAAGCAACTTTTGCAAGTACCAGGTAAGTACCATCTACGTGCAGTGACGAAGAAGAATCGGTTTTTTAGTTCTCACATCTTTAAAATCAGGGTAAATCCAACATTGACTAGTAACCACATTAATATTATTAAGCCGTTTTCCTCTAAGCGGCAAACATTTACTTTAACCAATGTATGAAATTGTATGTTTTTTTATGATGGAGATGGATATATCCACTGATATATATCCATGATTGCGAAGCGTACGTCGAGTATGCACACTGCACAGACGGCGTAGATTATTTAGGCAATCATAGACGATATACGTAGAGCGTTCATAATAATCGCTTGTATTGGTATTTGGTGGCAATTTCACGTAAGCTTTACCTATTTACGGGGTGTAACAAAAATACTTTATGGTGTGTATGGGTATATAGAGTTCGCTGTGAAAGTAGCAGCGCTGAAAGAGTAATATTTTTTCACCTTTGTTTGAAAAACTCATCACGCTTGCCCTGGATACAAATCACAAAAAAAAATTTGCTCTTTCAGTACTGCTACTTTTACAGTTAACTCTACGGTAAGGGTACGGTACGGTAAAACAGTAAAGGGCATAATACACACACTAAAGTATTATCAATTTTGTTACATTTGTTGTTATATTAAAGATTGTAATCATTGATTAATCAATGTCATAAACTCTGTTCCGTTTTTAATTAACCGACTTCCAAAAAGGAGGAGGTTATATGTTCGGCTGTGGATATTTTTTTTCGTAGGTATATTTCACAATCCAGTAGAACTGATATTACTGAAACTATATATGCATTTAGTAGGTGCCTTTAAGGGCAACCCATCTCAATTATCACTATAACAAAAAGCCATAAAAACAATTTAAGCCCAAGGACAAAAGTGTAGGAAAACGTACTAAGCAAGAACATCATGAGGATCCCGATACGAATTTATAGGGTCGATCATAGAGGGTTAGTTTCTTGGAAAAAGACCAGCTGGTAGACCAAGAAGAAAATGGATCGATGATGTAAAAGAATGGACCAAATGTTTCAAGAAAACCCTAGACCGAAAGAAATTTATCTAAGTGATCGCCGAACTTCGAAATGAAGATGGCTATAAGTACCTAGATGATGATGATCAACAATATTTTACAAATAATAAAATGTAAGCAAATTAATAGTGCTAGGCCTACAAATTCCGTACTATTGAAAGTAAGTATAGTCATTAGACATTCCAAAAACCCACGTGATTCGGTCAAGTTCACCGACTAATTACTTCCTTCATAACACTTAAATATGCAGAAATAGGACAAGTTATTAATTACTGTGGAATTGCGTCTGATCCTAATAAGTTACAGGTTACTGGTATAACCTAAAATGTAGACAAAAATAGTAGGAATGTTATATGTAGAGGATACTCCATCATTGGCAGTCGTCCCATTATTGGACACCTTAGATTTTTATTCGAAAATGTTTTTAATGCCAATAACTGGATTTTCTCTATGTTAACTCTTATAGTGCCAAAAACAATTGTTTTTAAACCTCATGATTGCGTATAATAACAGTGTCGTACCTTAAACTATATTATGACGTTAATTATCCTATTTGGTCCTCTTATTTTTCCGAGAAACAAAAACTAAATATTGGTTGCTAATACAGCGAAATACTTTGCCGGCTGTATTTATCTATTAACAATATCTTGTATTGATGGCTTCTGCCTATTTGTATTGCACGTAAAAACCCCAGTTAGAGAATACTAGGTACTTACTCTATGTAGAGTTGGACATCTGAGACTGGGCAGATATACATTTACGTGTTAATAAAGCCAATATTTTTGGGTAAATTATACGTTTGAGAAATACTACTTACTGATTGTGCGTACTGAATGTGTAAAACACAAGTAAAACGTTATTTGAAAATGGAAAAGGAACCACACATTTTGCCACTAGAAAATAGAAATAAAGATCAGTTTCCTTTTCCGTTTTAGTAGTTTACTCTACGCCTGTGTCAAACATTAAAATCTACTCAGGATAATAAAATAATATACATAAATAATTATTATTAATAACTTTCTTGGTGCATTTTA
Source organism: Aricia agestis (assembly GCF_905147365.1). Classification (NCBI taxonomy): domain Eukaryota; kingdom Metazoa; phylum Arthropoda; class Insecta; order Lepidoptera; family Lycaenidae; genus Aricia; species Aricia agestis. Next base: position 9,870,727 of record NC_056417.1, read on the forward strand.
TTACAAGATTATGGAACAAAATATGGACAACTTCTGAAGTAACTAGTACAGCAAGTTGCATGGAAATCTTATGAGATAATAGCTGTAAACTGTAATATAATTCGGAATGAAGTGATTTTAATGGTATCTCTCTTATCTCAGTTATGTTGAGGTTTGTTGGCACTTGGCAATTGACAGCAATACGGGTTCCACGAACGGTATATAGAGCCGAGGCAAGCGCGCGTGCGCCTAATCGTATGGTGGACGCGCGCAACGTGGGCGCGCGAAAAGTTCGATTGACATTCTAGTTCGAAATTTAAAGACTCGTGAAAAATTAAAAACAAATTAGTTTTTTTTTTATTGTTCCTAATTTATTGACTGTGACTGTGGTGTGTAAAATGTTGTCTGGGTGGCAGTTACTTTTGTCGAAATGTGAGTTGACAGCTACAATTAATTTTTTTAAATACTATGTTTTAAGCTAAAAGTCATTAAGTATTATTAATTGTTAATTTAGGTCGTTAACCCCAAAACACATATTAAGGAAAATCTTAAAAAATATATTTATGAAACTACCGAAATATTTAAGAAATAAAATTATAATTTACTTTTCCATTCAACAAAACGTAACAAATAAATAATGGAAATATATGCTACAATTTTCCATTATGTATTATTAATTTTATAGGATTAATATTAAAATATTATGAATTAATTACCATTTAAACAGGTGTCGCCAAAAATAAGCTCTATTAAGATAGCTCTAATAACAAAGCCTAAAAAACACCTAAAAGAATAATAATTATAATTTATAAAGCTTTTTATGTACTTAATTCAAGCTTTTTTTATAACTTTTACATAAAAATGCATTGGTAGAGTAGGCTTTAAGATAATGCTTCTTATTTCTTAATATTTAATTAATTTATCAGAATACGAATTATGTGCTAAAATTAGTTAATAGATTCCTAAATTAATAATTAACTATCGCAATCAGAAACATTTAATATTTATATTTTAGCTTTATTTTAATTAGATTTTGACATAATAATAATATAATCGATACATTTTCTGTCAAATTCTTTGTTAAATTAAAGTTATCAATAAATCTCTCTCAGTGTGAATATGGTACTCAGACCTCTACGTACTATCATGATTCATGTAAGAACCCAAAGTTCTAACATAGTGTTAGAGATTTCAATTTACATACTTACTTGTTGTAAACTACAATGATCTAATGAAGTGAAAGGGCTATGTTAAAGACTTAACTTTTACCTTTGACCATACAAATGAACACTAATAACATCTGATGATAATTAAATATTATACGCTCTAATTCATTCGCCAAGAGAGACCCACAGTATTTGGCAAATATTAATATTATGTATTTGCATTCCATTGAAAACTTACATTTGTTTATAGTAGCTGGAATCTGCAATAAAGATACTAATACGGGAGCCCTAGAACATTTTTTTTAAATTACTATCAAGCTAGTTTTTTGTGAGTAGCTCGTTAGGGTACCGTTATAGGGTTCTGTAATTAACAAAACTTGGTTGACTACTTACTGAACCCTAAAACGTAACCCTAACAAACTGATTTTTTGTATAGTCTGTCAAGAAAGTCATAACAGGCGGGAAATTTTTTAAATGAACTAAAACATAAGAGAACTTTATTAATTCGAGATAAAAATGTGCAAGGTGACAATATTTAAAATGTAATAAGTGTTATTTGTGAAAATACAAAGAAAAAAATATACCTTTTAAGCGTGATTACGTTTAGAAAAATTTCCCGCCTGTCATGACTTTCTTAACGCTCTATACATTGATAGGTTAATAGTTACTTATATTATAATTTAAGAGTAACATGGTCCTACAAATAGAACAATCCATATTTTAGGACCATCAAATTAAAGTATCAAACCCTTTCTATTTCTGTTAGTTACCACTTTCGAGATTTTTCGCAAATAAAAATATTTGTCTTATCAAAATGAAGCTACTCACAAAAAAGTAGCTTGATAGTAATAAAAAAAAATGTTCTAGGGCTACCGTACCTAATATACGTAAAGTTGTAATACAAGTTTTCGTAGCTCAAATACTAAAATCAATTAGTAAGTAGTTATAAATTATAATACATAAATATAAGTAATTCACGAGTAACTGAGATGAAAAGCTAGAATTTGTATTATAGGTACGCGTAATATACATTCTCTGTAACGCAACTGGGAATAATGTAGCTACCTGTATTTTTAAGATAAAAACTTATTGAAAGTTCATTAATTAAAATTGAATTCCTAGTTTAGATGCGAATGAGCGAAATAATGTGACAGTGGAATAAACAAAAGTATTAAATTTGCGACAATCAATATAACTCTATATTTTGGTTTCGCCGTAACCAGAGTAGACAGAATGATAGAGTATGCCGACTTAGAACTGATGTTGAAATTTTTAAATTTGACGTATTATGACGAAAATCGTCGCTAGGGTTGTTAACTGTTACCTACGAATTTAAAAATATGACATATTCGATGGACGTGTTCCTCTTTGGCCTTATTGTTGTTTGTGTTTTGTCAGAATCCAATTTTGAAATCTTTATTTTAAATATTTAAAAATAAATTATATCAGCCAGCGCGATGCACATTCCGTTCATAATCCTAGTGAAACCCGACAAATTTGACAGATATTGAAACCTGTCCGTTTTTTTGCAGTCGAACTACTGGTAGTTATGTCTATTGTGCCGTAACTCCTGCTTTAGTCAAAAGGCTCTAATAATAGCCTCCCACACCGGTTTCGGTGACGGAGTAATTTTATAGTGCCCAAGTGTGTGCGCACTCTCTATTCCTTTACTCTCATAACCCAGTGGGACGGAAGACCGACACGACCGGCGAGAGATTAGGCGCAGGACCGACTTTTTACATGCCCATCCGACGCATTACTTCTCAGACAGTCAGGTAATCAGCCTGTATTGTCCTAACTCCTAACCAAACTTGGAAATAAGTAACATGTTACCAACGCGGGAATCGAACCCACGACCTCCGAGTCAAGAGCCGCGCTCTATACCACTAGACCACGGAGGCGTTTTAGTCCCCCAAGAGGCTCTATACATATATTACAAATAATCATTATAAGATTAATCTTTTAAATACCTACAGCAATGCTTCGAACGTCTGCAAAAATAAATCTAAAATTGTGACTTTGCAGAAGCTACTTATTACCAAGTCAATTCGTCTTGGCATTAATTTGGCAAATTGTTTGACGATTATGGCGCGTCTGGGGAGTGTACCTGGAAACATTATCCCATTAAATTGTACTGGGAATTAGCGGAACTGGTTTCAGGGTTGACAATAAGCAGTTTTTGGACCAAATACCTATAATATGACTGTGTTTACTACATTATGGTAAATGGTTTATCTAATTTCCATCGTATTGAGTCTTTAAGCTTTCTTTGTGGTTAATTCAAAATAGAGGTATGTGTATCGATGTTTTCATAATTCTATATTAAATCAAACTTACCTGGGTATGCAATGAACTATCAATAAGAAATTGAGCATATAAGATTACAACAGTATTAGCAAATTTTACTAATACTTAATGAATCTGCTATTATATTTTGTATTAGTTACCTATTATGACAATTAATCATTACCAGAAAAATATCTGGTACTTATAGCCTTTTAAAATGCATATGTTAAAGTGTACGTTTAATCATGATTAAGCTTAATGGAGAGTTTGACATAATGTATGGCTTATGTCAAAATCTTAATTTAATTACAATTCAGTAATTAACATTCGTCTCTGAGTGCAGCGGCTACTCAATTTCTACTCTTCACTACGAATACGTATATATCTTGTTGTCAACCCTACGCCAGTGTCGAGAATCGTACGATGACGGAATGTCCAGTTCAATAGAAATCTGAACGACAAAAAGTTCTAACAGGTTTCACAATTCCGCTACCAATTTAGGTAACCCGCTGAAACGTGCCCCCGCCATATTGAAAACGCATTGTCAGACGTATTCTGCCTCATTATTCGCGAGGTCTTTTTACGAGCCTTCTTTTCGGATGTCGTTAAGACAAAACCTGCTAACAACTTTTTGGGCAACGATGGTTAAAAAACAAAGGCCTTATTTCTTTGTGATGGTAGTCTGAGGATAATATATTATATTACAAGATAATACTTTTAAAGATTGAGCTAATATAATTTGAATTGAAAAGCAAAACATATTACTCATATTAGAAAGGTCAGCTCAAACGGAAAGATACCACAGTCTAGCAGAGAATCTTATTACTAGACATCGGATTATATGCATTTGCATACTTGCATATGCAAATGCATATAATGGCACTTTTTTGGCGTCAGTGCATATTTTAGCAAATTTTCGTGGATAGTGCATATTTCAGTGGTTTTAGGCCCCCGCAGTCAGAAAACTAGCTATCATAATACACATCGATGTCACGAAATAGAGGTACGATAGATCAAAAATCAAAATACTTCAAATATGTGGCCCCATCCTTATTAACTTTATATTTTAACAACAACATTAGAAAAAAGTAGGTAGGTAATGAACTTTCATGGGCACTAAGATTTCAATAGGAAAATGTTGGTAGAAAATTTTATTGGTACAGATAAGAAACAAAAATCCTGGATTTGATGGAATGATGAATTTTGGTGCATTTATTGACGACCACCGAAAAACTCTTAAAAAACCGTAAATTTTAACAATAAGTCACTTTTGATTGTGCATATTTTGGTATATTAGTGATCGAAGTATTTTGTAGTATTTTGTGAATATTTCGGCTATTTTTTCGTGCATATTTGTAAGTATGCATATTTCGGCCCTTTTGATCATGCATATAATCCGATGTCTACTTATTACTATCTGTTTAACCGAATCCGTACTAATATTATAATTGCGAAAGTGTGTCTGTCTTGTGTGTCTGTTACCTGATACCTCTTCACGCCTAAACCACCGAATCGATTTTGCTGAGGTTTAGTATATAGATAGAGTTCCCGGAAAGGATATAGGATACTTTTTATCCCGGAAAAATGTACGATTCCTTCGCGAGTTACGGGCGTCATCTAGTAGTAAATAAACAAGAATGTATGAGTTCATGAAAGAAGTGTAAGTAACTCCTGTGAATTGTGATGCTGTGATGTTGTGAATTTACATAGGCGCCTGTTACCACATTTTTATGAAATAACCCCCTTATTTCATAAAAAAGTGGTAACAGTACACAAACGAGTAAACGGGTCATCTGATGGAAAGCAACTTCACTGCAGCATCAGAAGAGCTGCAGGTGTGTTGCCGGCCTTTTAAGAGGGAATAGTGTAATAGGGGAGGGCAGGGAATAGGGATGGGAAAGTAATAGGGGAGGGTAGGGAAGGGAACAGGGTAGGGGATTAGGCCTCCGGTAAACTCACGCACTTGGTGAAACACAGCGTAAGTTGCACACCGGTTTTCCTTGAGAACGTGGTATTTCTCCGGTCGAGCCGGCCCATTCGTGCCAAAGCATGGCTCTACCACGTTACATAATCTGGTGTTCTTCTGTTCAATTACCTGACTGTGGATTTTTGCAAGACATACAAAAATCGAAAATTTCGTGTTTAGATTTACCGACCAAACACGAAATTTTCGGTTTTTCGTTACTAATAGAATTCCTTCTAAAACTCTGAACAACTTCCACGCTGTTCTATTCAGTTGTTAATATTTATTTCACAGTCCAACCAATTCAACCACAATGCCTTGCATCACTGCAAGAATGCACTTCATTCACCCACTTCCGTAAATTCGACCTTCGGCCAACGGGAACACTAACGGATAACACCATTGTTATTATTCTGTGGTAGTTCTAAAACGGAAATACACCAAACACGGTGGCAAAATAAAGTGTCCTTTGTTTTGGACGAAAGAGAATTTATTAGACCAGTCATCACCCATTCATGCTTATGTAATAATAGTAGACTCATTAATTAATGATTCTAGTCATCAACTCGTTTCTTATATTTACTGGCCAGAGCTATGAGAGCTAAGAAAAAACAGGAAAGCGATTCTCCTGAAAAGTTATTGTGTCAGCGGAAACGGCTCATATTCTTCCACGTTTTTATTTCGTTAGCTCGTTGATCAGATTATCTTATAATACAATCGCACATAGGGACGAAACACCCTTTAACCAACTTCTAAAAAAAAGGAGGTTTTAGGTTCAGCTGTTTTTTTCTATATTCTATCTCTATTCGAATCCTTTGGCACCTGATTAAATCGAATCTACTGATTCGATGAGCCTGTCGCTCATATATAAAAATGGATTTTCAAATGTGTTAGTTGCGCTAAAACTCGAAAATGGCTGAACGGATTGGGCTGATTTTAGGCTTTAAATATTCGTAGAAGTCCAGGGAAGGTTTTAAAATGACACGAAGTTCACCGGAACAGCTAGTATACACTAATTATTATCAAAACAACCCTTCTTGATTTGGCTTCAAGTTGAAGATAATTGCAACATTTCATCTAGTTAGAACTCAGAGTCACGCTGGGACGGACAGCGTCAGACCTTCGACTTGACCGGTATTGTCTGTTGCAGCAATTACCGTGTCCATATGGCATTGTTTATGTATTACGTCTATGCGATTAGCATTAATCGCTCTAATGATCTTAATGATTCTATGGCTGTAATGATTTGATCTAATGATCCAAATGATACAAAAATATCGGGTTTTAGTTTAAAGTCTCGGTCTCAAGACACGGTTCATGCTCTGTGATTGGTTGGCTGTCAAAATTTGGACCAATCATAGAGCCGAACCGCGTCTTGAGACCGAGATGCATCTTGAGTACTGACTATTTATATCGGCCTAAGATTCGGGAAATTTTCAATGTTCTGCAATTTGAGGTTTAAACTAGTTTAACATTTATCTTTAGAACGTTTCTTAACAAAAAATCTTGTTACCAGCTTATAAAGTTTATAAATAGCAAAAGGCTCTATCAGAACATCAGGCCACTATAAAACATTAATTGGCCGATTTCAATAAACGGCCTTGATCTTAGCTTATTTGCTTTTACTGTATCGTGTTCGTATCTACATTCGAAATAGTTTTTACGATCTACCGTTGTTTGCATAAATTTGCTTAGTATATTTATTTCATTAATCTCTACACTCTATCATAATTTACACGTTAAAATTATTAGCAACGTATCATAAAAACTACTACTTATTAGCAACATTAACTTGTACTTCTGCTGTATTTTCAATACATTTGTTATATGGTTTGTTTTTCAGTAAATTAGTACAATTTACTGAAAAACAAACCATGATCATAACTCATAAGATCCTCGCTAGCTTCGAGCAGATAGCCAGCAATCAACTCTTTAGAGTTTAGACTTTACAGTTTAAACCCTCAATATATATATGAGTTTAGGCCACTTTAATTTTGATGTACGAACTCTGCCGCCCCACTCTAGGACGCCATAGGGCGCTGACGCCCATAGACCATGGCCTATGGATGGCAGGCAGTATACTGCCTATACATAAATCCAGAGCTGATCAACATGCTTCTTTCTTTCCAGTATTCGTGATCCCCCAACGATGGGTGATGGCCATCATGGGATTCCTGGCGGTGGCCAACGCGTACGCCATGCGGGTATGCCTCAACCTCGCCATCACGCAGATGGTGCGACGCCATGCTCTGACCCCGGGGTATGAGGACGGATCCTGTCCATCACCTGATGTGGATGAGGCGTTTGAGGATGTTACGGTATGTACTCTGGATTGAAAGTATTACCTAACGCTGATGAGCTAATTTTATAGTATAATTAATGTCAGCTTAATATTCTTAATTTCGAGGTATTTTAATTTAATTTCGAAAATAATAAGTAAAGACTAGACTCTACTTTTTATAGTTTTGTCTAGAGGAGAGGTATAGTTTTATTTAAAGACACAAACACAACAAGCCTGCCTTTCTAACCTATCGTCTGGTAGATAGAAAAACAAAAAAAGATAGTAAGTAAATAAAATTATTATAAGCATAGCTCTGCTATCAATCAATTAGCTTTGTTTGTATTTGACAATCAGAGGAGGACATTAATTTATTATATCTTCTCTCCTGCAAATGATATTATAAACGAATCATAATTTCATTGTGATTTTCCTCTTTGAAACAAGCGGTAACAGTGGATATGTCGATAAGCATCCACAATAATAAATTAACCACATGTCGCTACTTGACTAGAATTTGAATAAATATGATTATTAACATATTAATGCAATCTGAATCGAAAGTATGTGAACACAACCCTGACATAATAATTCAGCTTGGTATTTTAGATTTCTAGCTTTATTTAATAAAAGTAATGACCGGAAACATTAGGGAGATTTCAATCCACATCCTAAACCGTAAAGATTTTGGTGTCGACATGCTTAGTTGGCGCACTATGGCTCACAATGAGACAAGTACAAATTCTTGATTTCATAATTCACAGTAATAACTAATAACCATAATAGTAATTTTAGTCTGCTGATTAAGTATTCTATAAAATTCTTCTTTTACTTTTTTAATTTGAAAAGTACATTAAACTTAGTTGTTCGGACCGTACAGCTTAGCGTTGTATGAGTATTGTATACCTAACCTAGATAGCAACTTGAGGCGACAGGCTGTCTGGAAAACCAATGCTTAGTTTTCTTTCACTTTTGAATTTTGATATAATATTATAATTATATTATGCTGGTCGTTTTTTTTTTATCTTATTCATTTTTAGCAATATTCTACTTCTTTTTCTTCTCTTTTTTTCAATCTATTCCTTTTCCTTCTATTTTTTTCAATTTCCAAAACTTATACCTGAAACAGGCATGATGTGCACTTTATTCCGAAGTTGGCTTAGATTTAAAAATAACTTAAGCAACTCAGGAAATCTTAATTACTGGCATATAATTAGTAGTGCTATGCTAAATTAAAAGTTTTAATTATAAACATGACGATCTCAATACTTAGGTATTTTGCTTTACGAAAATGGTAACAACTACAACAAATTATATAAAATACTACATCTGACTGAAAAGTGTTAAGAACATGTTTTTTGCAAAACCATAATATTGCGAAAACCCGTCATCAAGTTCATCATAAAAACTAGGTACACTTTTAAAATATCAAAGAAAGTAGGGCATAAGATGTCACCTTGAGGGACGCTTTGTAATGTTGATCCAAAAAACCAAGTAGCCTGCTTTTTGTGATTTGTAATTAATTTTAAGTGCCCAAAAGAAAAAAGTGTCGAAATACCGCTATGCTTGCGGCATTCAATAAGCACTAAAACAAAAAAGTTTAACGCGGGAGCGGACAGCGGTGCCTTGCTGTTTATTTTTTAGCCAACTTAAAATCTCGGAAAATGGAAATATATTAATATTATGCATATTATGAACCTTAGATATTTTATAGTCGTTTTTCGATGATATTATAAACTGTATTCGTGTAAGTAAACTAAGGGCGTTTGTGCACTACACGGAATTTTACCGTCCGGCGTTCATAACTTTCACGTTTGCCATATAAATATAAAATAAGGTAAGAAATCGAGATGCCGCGCCGCGCCGGATGGTAAAATTCCGGTTAGTACACAAACGCCCTAAGGGCCGGGACACATAAACACGATACGACGTCGTTTCACGATGCGACGCGCGACGTCGCGTCGTGGGAACCTACGACGAGCATCATAAAAAACTACGTCGCGGCATCGTAACGTGCCACGATACACGGCACGACGACGATACAATGCAGGGTGAATTATCGCAGTTAATTTCTTTGAATTTTGAATAACACGTATCGTGAGTTTCTACGACGCGACGTCGTGCCGTGTATCGTGGCACGTTACGACGTCGCGACGTAGATTTTTACGATGCCCGTCGTAGATTCCCACGACGTGACGTCGCATCGGCCATTCTAAATCGTTTCTAGGTACTATAACTCCGGTACTGTACCAAACACCTATATTGTAGCACATTTCCACCAATAACTCCGAAATCTTTCCAGGAAATCAACGGTTACAACTGGGATGAGGAGACACAAGGGATCATCCTCAGTTCGTTCTACTACGGGTACATAGTGACGCACTTACCTGGTGGCATGCTGGCTGAGAGGTTCGGAGGGAAGTATTCCCTGGGCTTCGGAGTCCTTAGCACTGCTGTGTTCACGTTGTTCACTCCGTGGGTCGTCAGCGCAGGAGGTGCTACTGGGCTGATCATATTGAGAGTGCTGGAGGGACTTGGAGAGGTAGGTTGTATGATATTATGATGTAGGTTCTAGTCTATAATCTATATGGAGTAGTTGCCTAGTGTAGTGTATTTCAATCTTTCTTGATGCGACTCTCCTTAAATGGAAAAATATTTCGCGACCCACAGGTTGAAAAACACTGACCTAGTAGTTTGTGGTACCTATTGAATAGGCTTTGAAGCTATACAGACTCATTTTGATAGGCACGTATGTTAGGTAGACCGTAGAGTTGATGACATTCGAGCGAGCGAGCTAATTTTATCGCGGGAAATGCATAAATCATAATTCCTGCGGGGTTATATTTATGGCCTGTTTCAACACTTCCTGATAATTGCCGGACCCACCCCTTAACTTGACAGATAGAGTATGGAGAATCTGTCAAAAAGTTGTGGATAGCCTATCCGGCACTTTATCAGGAGGTGGTGAGACAAGCCCTTAGCGCCTGTTTCACCACTTCCTGATAAGGCTATCCACCAATTTGACAGATCAAGTATGGAGAATCTGTCAAAAACTTGTGGATAGCCTATCCGTCACTTTATCTGGAGGTGGTGAGACAAGCCCTTAGAATTGCGGAAATATCAAGAAGATATTATTTAAGTAATGACGAAAAAGTTTTTACCATGGTTCTTTCAAAGTTTTCACTAAAAATATTCGGAGGTAAAATATTCTGCTTCTATTTATCAGATGCTTCGCTGCTTGAATAATAATGAGTTACGTGCCGTGTCCATTTCTATAACAAAGGTTTATTTTTGCGTGCCGCTACATATTGTCTTCTGTCAATAAGAGGAAACATATTATAGTAAGCCACTAGACAAGCCATGAGTATAAAATCCATACTAATATTATAAATGCGAAAGTGCGTCTGTCTGCCTGTTACCTCTTCACGCTGACCGCTGAACCAACTTAGCTGAAATTTGTTAGGGGGCGTCCACAAATTACGGGAGGTGTTTTTTTGAATTTTTGACCCCCCTCCCCCCTTTGTGAGATTTAGTGAGATTTTATTCAAACTCACCCCCCACAAATATCACGTGAGATTTTTCAAAATGTGGGTTTCTTACGTAAACGATTGGTTCGACAGTCAGTAGATTTTTTTTCGAACGAATTTGTGAATGATCTTAATCGAATAACGATTAAGCGCTTACGATTAAATCATAAGCATACGTAGGTACAATCTGGATGAAATTGACCAAAATAGTATTATTTTGTTGAGAAACAAATTACGTGAGATTTGCCGAGACCCACCCCCCTCTTCCCAACGTGAAATTAGATGAGATTTAACTCGACCCCCTCCCCCCCCCCCTATATACCTCACGTAATTTGTGGACGCCCCCTTATGAAGATACTTTGAGTCCTGAGAAAGGACATAGGATACTCTTTATCCCGTAAAATGTACGGTTCCCACGCGATAAATGAATTTTGGCGCAACGAAATTGCAAGCGTCTTCTAGGTTTCACCAAACCATGTTTTTCAGGGCACAACCTTTCCCGCTCTCAATGCTATGTTGGCGAGATGGGCACCCATATCCGAAAGAGGTCGTATGGGTTCCCTTGTCTTCGGCGGTGCTCAGATTGGTAACATAGCTGGCACTTACTTCTCTGGACTGGTGATCAAAGAGACAGGGGAATGGCAGTCCGTCTTCTACCTGTTTGGCAGCATTGGGATTCTGTGGTTCATTTTATGGGTACGTATCATCATCATTATTAATATATAACGACTAACGTGTATTCGTCACACCGATGTTTTGCAAATATAATACTCATTTACATTCTATGATAACATACAATCTATTATCTAACAGAATAAGCATCAGTACTAAAATATAATATTTAACGAGTTCTTTGGTTCAGTGGCAGAGCAGCTGGTGGTTGATGGCTCAAACCAGGGGTTGCGGGTTCGAATCCCGCCGAAGGAAAAAGTTTTCATTGCACACAACTCCTTTAAGAACTCAGTAAGGAGCCAGACTTTTATTGTAGTGGGAAGCATCCATAGACATTATTATTATACCTTCATTTTCAGGCGCTACTCTGCTACAACGACCCTGAATCCCATCCATTCATCTCAGACAAGGAGAAGAAATATCTAGAAGAAGCTCTGGGAAGGCACCAGAACACGCAGCCATCAGCTATACCGTGGAAGGCTATTTTCATGTCCGTTCCCTTGTGGGCTCTCGTATGTGCACAGGTAGTTATTTTAGTTTATTATTAAATAGTTAAATACCTATTCCTAAAATAATTACCTAATTCCCGATTTCCGAAGGTTTTAACACGAGTTTTTCTACTTATTAGTTTAACAAAGTTGTTTAATAAATAAAAAACCTAAGAAACCGCTCATTAACTAGTTAATGGAGTAGATTAAACTCATTAAAGAGACACTTACAAAATAAGAAACGGTGAATAACGTGTTAGGCATTTGACGAGTTTTTTGGGGATAAGAATTGCAACTGCCCACGGGGATGTTTACTCGATTTCATCTGCTGTGATCTACGACACAAATCACAAAGACTATTTTTCATCATTAGTCTTTATGACAACCATAGACTATATTCTATAATCTATATTCTCTCTTAGATATCATTATAACTGCAGTTATTTCTATACGGTAAAATTTCGCAGTGGCAACATGATCTAAGTCTTTCCTAATTACAATTGACTTTTGTCATATGTTTTGAATGGTACCTTCTGTGTACAATATATTGTATGGATATAATAAGGTGTTATTCGCGAAACATTCGCACCTGTTTATACAATAATCGTGCCAATACATAGATGTTATGACAATAAGCTGGTTAATAAGTGGAACCATGTTGAACTGTTTCCAGTTTCCACTGTTACCACTGTCAATAATTTCAGAACCTATATAGGTTCTGAAATTATTGACAGTGATAGGTATATACCTAAATTATATATAGATCATTTATAACATGGCTTGGAATCAACCCAATTTTCTTACAACTCGGGAATCTTTAACTTCGGATCGATAATAATTAATAACCATTGCTCTGCGAATCACTGAACCGCGGAAGCATAAACCCAATCTTGTCAGCGGTACACACGATAACAAATCAACAACGCACTCGGGCTACTAAGCTACTGTCACAAACTTTTAGCAACTCTACCAACTCCAATTTAATTTCCGAAATAAAAGTTTTTGCACTCACTGACCTTTTCAGCACCTCAAAGTTTTATGCGATTCTGTTCCTTTCCGCTCACTCCCATCTTAAAGTATAGTTTTCACAGAGCCAGTACTGGCTGCCAATAAGACTGGCAGCCAGTATTGGCTTGGTATATGCCGCGTGTGAACAGTTTTTCAAGCCAGGCCAAACTGTTCACACGCGGCATATACCAAGCCAATACTGGCTGTCAGTCTTATTGGCAGCCAGTACTGCCTCTGTGAAAACTATACTTTACATAGGCAGTAATTTGCCCATAACATCCACAAACCTTCAAGAAGAGAGCGTATTCCCTCTAAAAGTCTGGCAACGTACCTGAAGCTCTTCTAATGTTGCTAGTGTGAAGTGTCAATGGGCGACGGTAGTTGCTTTCCATCAGATGACCCGTTTCCTCGTTGGCCCCCCTTATTTTATAAAAAAAAAACTTTTTCTACTAAGCCTCATTTTCCATTCCAGATAGGCCACGACTATGGCTACTTCACCATGGTGACTGATCTGCCCAAATACATGACGGGAGTTCTCAAGTTCGACATCCACCGTACGGGTACCCTGGCTGCTCTACCGTACCTCGTCATGTGGATCAGTTCCATCGTCTTCGGGTGGATCTGCGACAAGATGGTGAAGAGGAGTTGGATGAGCGTGACTAATGCTAGGAAGACTTTCACTACTATTGGTGAGCATCCACTTCTTACTTCTTGGTTTGAGGGTGTTTTAGAGTAATGGGGATCATGCATACGACATTCTCCGGGGGAGACTCCGGAATGAAGCGCGCGTCACGTCGCCGTTAATTCGTGATAATGTGTAGTTGTTAAGTTTATATAATTTTTATGTATGTTAGTCATTAAGGTATATATTGTATGGGCCTACGTAGCCTGATTTAAATAAATAAATAAATAAAAAAAATATATACAATTTTTTTAAAGTTTTAGAATGGATATCCGCATTCGACTTGTATAAATTCGAAAATTTGTCTGTAACTGTAGCCACTGTATACATTTTGATGAAACTTGGAGTTCCAGGAGAGGGTATGACAGTTACCCCAAAAAAAATACTGATTCCACGCGGTAAATTCATTTCGCCATCACAAAGTTGCTGTTACATTTGGTAGACTGTACCCAATCATACTATATTACCCTGACTGCGTCAGTTTTGGGGTATGAGTGTAATGAGTATGTTTCCCAGTAGAAGTCCAATAATGACAGATTCCCGTCTCTAACTAAGGTGGTAGTTTAATTTACTTTCATAGTCTACTTTCTGGCATGACTAACGTACATTCTGCAGATAACTGCATAGGTAATCCAAGTCCGGGACGGCCACGTAATCCAAAATTGCTGCTCGGATCACGCTCAAGGGCTGGAATACAAATGACTTTGAAAGCGTGTCATAACACCTGTGATATGTTCCGGCATTTCTCATTAGAATCAACAGGGCTGCCAATGCCAGACAAATAATATCCTGGCAAAAATTTATTTTACCTAAATATCTTACGCTCTATTCGGAGTCATGAATTGAGCATGACCTTAAAAGTTAAGCTCATGCGTGACCAACACTAATAAATAATAAATATAATCCCATTCTGCCAGCTTTAATCTAGCTAGGGAGTAATTGGTTAGTGTTGTCTTAGTAGAGCATATTTAACCGATTTAAAAGAAGAAGGTTCTATGTTCGGCTGTGGATTTTTTTCTCAAATAATTACACCTTTCCATCTTGCAATCTTCCTTTCTGAAATATTTAACAAAGACGATATCTCTTCAAAGGTTCATTAGGGAGAACTTACTGTTCGAGGCTATTTCTAGACGCCTGGCAGCCCTAAAAAGCGTGGCACAAATAAAAGTGAAACCAGCATGTTGACACTTATTGTTCGATAATATCCTTTCGTGGTTGACCCACTAACATTGTAAGGTTATGGGTATTCTATTGTATAGATTTCTATTGTAGAGTCGAGTCTGTACGTGACTGCGTAGGGTAGACATTAGGCATAGGTCTATGGTATCAATCGCGAGAAGTTTTGCAAAAGACTGTTAAGCGTGAGGGGGGAGATGATAAGAGATGCAAGGCAAAAAACGCTGAGTTGGATCTTCGTAGTCATACCCTGTTTGAGCCATTAGACTTGCTCAAATTGCACAAAAGAATAAAAATCGTTGCGACCCATCCACTATCATCAGAACTTACATTTCTTGAAGTTTTCTTTGACGTTTTGGTACGAAAATACTGGCAACAGTTCATTTCTTTGCTAGAAACGCTCTTCTAGCCAGTAGCCCCTTAGTCTAAGCTACTTTGGACTTCGCTTCTAACACCTCCATCTTCTTCCAGCCTCAGTCGGTCCGGGCATATGCATGATCCTGGCCTCCTACTCCGGCTGCAACACGGAGACCGTGGTGATCCTGTTCACGGCCTCCATGGGTCTGATGGGTGCCTTCTACCCTGGGATGAAGGTCAACGCTCTGGACCTGAGCAGCAACTACGCTGGCACCATCATGGCGATTGTCAACGGCATTGGCGCAATTACTGGCATCATTGCGCCATATTTGGTTGGGCTGCTGACGCCTGATGTAAGTGTGCTTGTTTGGTTTTGATTGACAGCTAGGATAGGCGGTCTAGGTGACCGCGTGAGTGCTTGGGCTGAATACCTTGTTACAAGTAAGGTGTACTATAATATTATGTGTTATACAGATATTAATAAGCGTATGGTGACTAAGCAATGATTTAACTTAACTAGGTCTTAAACTTATATCAAAATTCAAAACTCACACCAAATGATTGAGTATGCATGTATGTTTGGATAATTGTTTTTCACGCTCTGCAGCCTAAACGGCTTGTTGGATTTTATTTTGACAAGTGTCGTTTTCGTTAGATTTGTGTTTAGGTTTTAGTATGACGCTGGGTAACTACATCAAAATGCGTGAGTTAAAATCGGTATATTACGATCAAAACATGCTGTTATGTTGGACCGATACACTAATATAATGTGGTATTAGTTATTACACAATAATATTATTATTATTACTTTTTTACATAGGTAATAATACATTGTATTATTTATTTTATAGGCCACATTAATTATGTAATAATAATGTGTGCCGTATTTTATTTAACAATACTTAGTTAGCATATTTCTTGCAACAACTTACAAAAATATAACCAATTAATATTACAATTACAACATTTATTTCAGAGCACCTTAGTCCAATGGCGTCTAGTATTCTGGATCACACTGGCCGTATTCATCATCACCAACCTGGTATACGTAGCCTGGGCGTCAGGTGATGAACAGTGGTGGAACTCATCACCAACAGACCCGAGAAAGGAGGCCCAGGCCAAAACTATCGCAGCCCCAGCAACGGCCGCAGTTACGAACGAAGTTAAAGTGTGATAAACCAACTTCAGAGTGCTGGAGTAAACTGAAGTTTCTGTGAAACATCATATAGAATATTTTTTAGTTTTACCTCAAAAACAACCTTTATTCAAACGACTTAAGGGCCATCTCGTAAAGGTGTGAGGTAATATAAATTTGAACGTGTCCTGTCTGTGTACAAAATGCAAATTGTAGCCATGTATGAATTTAGGTTATGTTGCCAAGTGTTAAAAATTTGATGCTATTTGATAATGTTGGCAGAGGCTCCCAAACTATTCTATATCTTGTAAATACTCGTACAATATTAGAATAACTCGAAATAAAACTTCCGTACCGATAGAAGGAAGATACCTAAGTTTTCTACAAGGTGTAAGTACAAGGCTATAGTTTTTGTCAGTTTTAACTACTTACTTTAAGATTGTACCCTTATTCTAAAATTTTAATGCGACATTAATGCAGCTTCATGCAGCCTTCCAGCTGACAATGAGGAGGCTAGAGACACCTCATATTTTGTTATGATAACTAGTTTAGAAGTTATGGGGAAACAGATGAACATCTATATACAGGTCAAAATCATAACCTTTCGCTTAGCCGTAGTTGGGTAAAAATGTCAAATCCCCTAATAGAAATATATTTTATATTCAAGTTCCGTTGTCTAATGTCTGTCATGTCGAAACCTTGTATAATTCGCTATGCAAATATTTTTATTAAACATATACGAGGGTAACATAATATTATGTATGTCAAAAAAACGTTTAACACTTTGTTTGACATTTCATAAAGATTTTACTGTTTCATATGAAACGGACTTCTTAAGAAGAAACGATGCTGCATTAATATTGTATTAAAATAGAATAATCAGAGCACTGTTTTCAATGCCATTGTAAATATAATTATTAAGAGGATGTAGATTCTGTATCTCTTCCGTGGAACGGTTGTTAAGTGTATGTAGGTTAGTACTTAAAGTATAAACTGTACAGTGAGTTGTGATAGTATTAATTTGACTAAATTATTATTAAAGGTATTTTTTCTCTGTAGTTTGTTTCTGCAAAATAATCTTAAAACAGTTTTAGTTCAGCATGCATGTTCAGCAGCAGCATGCAGTATGTACTATGTGCATTGTGCATAATATTAAAACATTTTTTTAAATATGACAAATAAAATATGGCTGATAGAATTCGAACTGGATTAAAACTGTATTAACGTTGGAATTAAAAAGTGGAATCGGAGAACTTGTCATACGTATTATAAGATTTTTTCAGATTAAAAAAAATATACAGGTTTTCTGATTGGTAGATCCAATAAAGGCTACTGTACACTTAGGGCCAAAGCATTGGACCATAGCATTGGGCCAATGTATAGAGACCAACTTGGCTATAAGATGGGAGCGACATTATACAAGGTGTAACAAAACTAAGTTATAATACTTTAGGGAGTGTATGAGTCCACTGTATTCAGTTCACTGTTAAAGTAGCAGCGCTGAAAAAGCAACTTTTTTACTTTTGTATGGGAAAGTTCCTGACGCACGGGTGCTTGCCCATACAAATCACAAAAAGAATTTGCTCTTTCAGCGCTGCAACTTTATACACGTACACTATACACATAAGGGACACATAACCTAATGTATTATCACTTAGTTTTGTTACACCCTGTATATTCTACACGTTGGCCCAATGCGCTAGCACTATGCGGTGACCTAATGAGTACAGCGGGCTTAAGGTCAGGTTTTCCGTACGTCATTTCCGAATTCGTTTTCCGTATTGGGAAATTCGAATGCATAGAATCTGTAGAAAATACATTGTAGCACACGTTCGTTTTTCTCCGTATGGAATGAATTCCACACGTACGTTTTAAGTGCACTGTGCAGGGCGGCGCGTTCACGCTAGTCTCTGAGATTTCAATGCGGAAAACGAATTCGGAAATCGATTACGGAAACTTGAAAAAAAACTTGAAAACAGACAGTGAAAACTGTTTATTTGAAAGAGTTAAGTACATAATGTGAAAAAGGAGTTGTGTAAAGTATTAGTAGTGTGTATGATTGTGAGAGTATTTTGTAAATAATTATTATTAGGTATAATAATAATTGATGTAAGATTAAAAAAGTCAATACTTTTACTCATGTGCTTGTATTGAGTGAGTACAAACTAAAATACGGTACAATAATTACAAAAAAATACAAACAGGTTACAGCGCGTCAATCATATGTAAACAAAAAGGAAAAAACAATAATGACCCAACCATAAAGTTAATATACCTAGCGGAATAGAGAAACAAAAGGCTGAGCAAGAGAGATGTCACCATCAGTAACACTGCGTTTTAAAAAGAGACGTGTGATACGTGACAGCAGCACTATTTTTTGACGTCCAGTCGGCACGCGCCGCACGTTGACAATTTAATCTCATACGAGTAGAATTTATGTTCAATCATGCTTGTGTAAGTGTATACGTACACATGTTTTTCACACAGATGAAAACTAATTTCGGTTTCGTTTGACAGCTCGAGATTGTTGCTCTATTCCGCTAGGTATATTAACTTTATGGACCCAACATAATTTTTGACTTAACAATAAGTCAGTGCTACTGTCCTCAATTATTATTTAATAGGGCGTTCACTGCCTTGAGCGTGTGCCCGGCGCGGCCACACGCGAGGCGTGCTTACGGGCGAGATTCATATATTTTGTTCACATTTTATTATATGAAATTTTATTAAAATGGCTGTGAACATTTTTGCATTTTTTATATTTTTCATTGAAATTTTGTAAAATTATTGCGCTAGGTCTTAAATTAAACCAAAATTATACAAAATCTGAATTAAATGTTATTAAATAAACATTTTACATAATAACATGTAGTTAAAGGCAGTTAGATTCATTAAAGTAATCTTATGGGTATATTTTTTAACAAACTCATTTTACGAAATATCAACGCTTGTTTGACTTTGAATAATCATTCCTATTGACTGTAAATAGATATTATTTTTATAATTATTTTAAATATTGTCTGAGATAATAGATCATATTTTGTATTATTGTCGAGTTTGATATTATGATGTTAAATAAAAAATATTAAAATATGTTTATAATTTTATTTAAACACCAATTTTTCGTCATTCAAGTTTTACATAATATTATAAAACACTTTTTCACGAAATAAAAAAATAATAAACGATTAAAGCAAATAAAATTTTATAAATTACAACAAAAATAATTATATTAATAACAAAATTATCTAAAGATTCATATAAGTATCCAAACATTTCATTCCATTCTCATCTCCGAATAATATAACATTTTAAATAAATGCATTTCTTAGATAGACATTCACTTTACATTTTAAATTTCAATCAAAGCATTATATTAATGCCGCGGCCGCACATGCGTCTATCGTCACGAAGCTTCGTGCTATGAGACGATACCGTTGGACGATACACGCAGATCGTCCAATGGTATCATCTCAAGCACGAAGCACTATGCATGTGCGGCCGCAACATAAGATATTCGTTACGTGACCGACATATCGACTAATTATTCGAATAATGTATTAAATAATCGATTATTCGATTTTTCTAATATAAAAGAATGTTACGTATACTTTATTCTTCACTGGAATGTTATTACGAGTCACTAATTATTAAGTGTTTAAAATGAATTTCCACCAAGAACCGGCAGTACAATCAATTACATTTTTTTTATCAGCAAAAATCTTTTTAAGAGGGATTTGTATTTTACATCAATATTTTTTAAGCTTTGCTTGGGATAAAGTACGAGCGATTGAATACGTACTTCCTACAAAAATAATTTACACTGTAAAATATAGTGTTATGGACCATTTTCAACGGTCATTCACTTGTTGCTTCAAGATAATATTATACTTTAAGTATGTTATGAGACAAAAATTCTATTTAAAATTTTGTAAGTATGTTAAAAATTCTACTACTGACTAAGGCTGCCTTCAGTCGCGAACCGCGCAGCATCGGCAGCGTTTTAGTATGGAAGTCGCGCTGCTGCCGCACTACTCGCGACTTAATGTGAAGGCAGCCTAAGATACATATACTATCGAAGAACTTGATTCGTAGACAGCTGAGAGACCTACGTCAATTTACGTCAATTCAATGTTAGCTATGATCTGTCGGATAGGTTGTGATCGGTCGATAGTGCGACCAAATTACGCAGGTCCGCCATCTGCTTATGACTCAACTTCCCCGATAGTAATTTAAGTATATTGTGAGACAAAAAATCTACTTACTATTGCAATGCGTGTTTTCAGAGAAGACGGGAGGTTTACACACCTCCCCCTTCGAAATTTCAGAAAAGTTCCATGACATACGACGGGGACGCGTTTTCACTCAAGTCTGTGCGTTGGTTGAGAATCCTGAGCGCCTCAGTGGCGGGTAAAGTGATGGTGGCGGCTAGCTCCGCCCCTGGCACCGCCCCTGGGGGAGCCCTTGCGGACAGGGGCCCTCGTGCTAGCGCGGTGCAAACACGCCGCGCGTCCTCGTAGTCTAGGTTGAGGATACGGCAGGCTTCTTGTAATCTGAAAGTTTGGATTTAATATTATTAAGGGCCTGTTTCACCACTTCCTGATAAAATGTCGGATAGGCTATGCACATTTTTTTTGACAGATTCTCCATACTCTATCTGTCAAGTTAAGTGGCCTATCCAGCACTTATCAGGAAGTGGTGAAACAGGCCCTTAATATAGTAGACCTGCGTTAAGTGAAGCATTTTCAAGAACATCAGTAACCAAATAAAAAATTGGACGCCGCCTTTCTCTTTTATTTTTGCCAAGAGATGCAAAGTTCTGCGAGTCTTGTTACAAATCATCCTTGAGATAGCGAGCAGAGGTGAAGTCAGAAACGGTCATTCTCCTTCTCTTTAAAGTTTTCCTTTTTTAATGCACCATGCGTTAAATATAAAAGTGTACATCCCAACAATATTATCAATAAGTTTGAACGTACCTCGGCAGTATTTTAAGTTTTTGTGCGTTCTTGTTTGGCGGCGCGAAGGCCGGCACGAGGTTCCGTTTGACGTCGTGAGTTAGCTGCAGCGTGCCGCCCGTATTGAACCAGCTCTCTAGTACCACTTCCTGGGAACAACAGAAAAGCGTTATAAATATGCCTTAAAGATATAAGTACTTACCATAGGATTTAAATCTTTTGTTTCAGGTAAGTGTGACATACTTTAAATCTTCACAAACTGCAAAATGTCTGCGATATACCTACATCAACGCGAATACATAGATAGTAAAATACTGCGTCGCATAGCATTTTGGTTTAAACAGTCATAAAAAATATTTTTTCGTTATTCATACTAACATGTGGCCCGCACAGCGCTTTGCTGCCGGGCCGCCTTGCCGCACGCAAAGGGCTTATGGATTCCATCTGAATATTTGCTCAATCTAACCTCACCTAACCTCTCTACTTACCTCATACAAATGTAAGCACTTCGTTGTCTTTTATCGATGAGATCTAGCTTGATTTTATGTTTTCTTTAAAGCTGCAGCATCTTTTTAAATCAACCCATTCCTACTTAACCTCCTTACCTCATACAAATGTCTATCCACGTGATCAGCTAACAGTGCACGCAGTCTCGCCGCAAGGGGCGGGGCGAGCGCACGCGCGGCGCACGTGGTGCGTGCACACAGCGCCGCCAGCGGCCCGCATAGCGCCGTTGATACGCAGAGAGCGGAATCCTCTACTGTTACCATGGCGTGCCATCTGGAAATTAAAGAGACGTTTAATAACATACTTAATGCTCAAAGAATTACGACAAGTGAAGAACTTTGGACCCTGAAGAAGACTTTGAGAAGAAAGGAAAGTAGAAGAATTCACAACTCCGCAGTCGGGTTAAAAAGGCGCAAACAAAACAGTACAAGGTAACTTATAGATAATTTTAATGTCAAGCTAAATTGAGCGGGCGGCTGATAGTAGAATTGCGGAAGCTCCACCGACAAAAAATAAAAAGAATATGTTTTTTGTTCTGTTACGCAAAAAAGTAGTAACGGAGTAACATTACATAATATATTTAAGTAGACCTCAAATCTGCAAAACTTACTTCTGCTTCTTATAATCCCGTATAGTAGCCTTAAACTCCAGTATAATGTGTTCTGCTAGCAACGCCAGGCCGGCGTTTCGGAGGTGTGCTAGTAGACCGCTCACTTCAGCGAACGCCCCGTCGTCCTCCAAATCGTCTTCAGCTGTAGTATCCACGTTCAATATCTGTTCCGCTATCAGTCTGTCAGTTGCCCACTGAAATAAATCAAACTTTTATTATGATAAATGGAAGACTCTAAGGGAGGCCTTTTGCCCAGCAGTGGGACAGCATAAGCTAATTAAAATAAAATAAAAACTATCTAGTTTTCTAAAAGATTGAAGAGTTACCTCTAATGATAAGTACTCACATACGGTTTTGCTCGATAGTTTTACTCCGAATCGAAGGAAATGACATATTTGACATATTTAATTCTATCGAGTCAGTTTTGCGGTCCACACGTTGGTTATTGCTCGATTTGGAGTAAAACTATCGAGCAAAACCGTATGTGAGTACTTAGCATAATTCTAAGTACTCACATACGGTTTTGCTCGATCGAGCAATAACGTCGAGCAACGCACGCAACGCACAGCCCAAACCATTGGACCGATCGGGCTGAAATTTGGCATGCAGGTAGACATTATGATGTAGGCATCCGCTAAGAAAGGATTTTGACCAATTCCACCTCCAAGGGGTTAAAATAGGGGATGAAAATTTGTATATAATAATACTTCTTAACGCGAGCGAAGCCGCGGGCAAAAGCTCGTACAGTATAAAATCATAAAAATTTTGCAGTATTTAATTATGTATTTTAATTTTATACTACCATTATGATCGATCAAATGCAACAAATCTAATTCAAGCCTAAATAAAAAAATAATTTCATTCCCTATTAATTTATTTCGCATGCTAGGCTGAAGAAATACATAAAAAGTCAGGCGCCTATAATAACACAAACTAAAATAGATATACCACGTCATTTTGTTCGTTCTGCTCTTGCATGGTTTCCGGCAAAGCGGAACTCCTCCTCGTCACCTCATTCAGAGCTAGCCGCTTCGCCTGAATCTCCACTTCACTCAACGACATAGTTTCTGCTATTTCTGGCTCTGAAAGTTTATTAAAATTTTAAAAATATATTGAACTAGATGACGCCCCCAACTCCGTTGCACCAAAATAGTTTATCGCGCGGAAACCGTAAATCTTTCCGGGATAAAAAGTATCATATTATTATGTCCTTTCCCAGGACTCAAAGTATCTCCACACAATAGAATACAATAGCATTTCCTGGAATCCGCGATCGAAGTCCCCCTGTAAGTCCTATAAAACTCAAAATGTTTTTCAAATCGACATTACTTCTGATTTTTTTATTGAGTAAAATTATCTGTATTGTTAAAAGATGTAGATCTATGTATACACATTCATTGAAGTTTTTTTAATGATTATTTCTTTAAAAATTACTTATTCTAGAAACTTTAGCGCCTTCGCCGATTACAACTTGATAGTTTACCTTCTCTGCCATCTTCTAGCACAACGCTGCCGACGGTGGAGGGCGTGTCTTCTGTTCTGTGCTGCTGCTGCGTGAAGTGCTGGAACTGGCGCCTGTAGTAGTGCAGCTGAAGGTAATGCTGTAAGAAAAAAAGTAGATCACAATATGTAAGTCCTTAAAATTTTGCACAGTTTAAGAGTAGGTTTATATGCCTCATTTAAAGAAACGCATTTTTTTTTGTTCGAAAGTTTCACCCACATGAATAGGGGTGCCCGTTGTACCGTTCGCGGCACGTCGTGTCACGATACGACGATAGCGGCGTCGTGTCGTGTCGTGTCGTGTTACAGTGACGGCTCCGCGCCGGGTTTGATGGAGACGCGGCCTTAAGAGGATACACCAGGGGCGAGAGAAATTGAAAATAGGTATTTGAAAATGTATTGCTGTCTCACCAATTTCAAGTCTCCCACCGCAGAGCGCGATAGAGACAACACGACAAAGGTTCTAATAAAAGAACAGAAAATCTTCGATTCGCTATCCGCTGATTCCTTCTTCAAAACTTAACCGATTTAAGTACTTTTTTCATTAAGAATTAAAGCAAGGCTTGAGCTGTGTTCCTATGTTTCATTTTTTTGTATATTTTAGCCAGTTTTGTTTTCTGGGTGTTTGAACACAGAGGAAAATCTTGCCATCTTTTTTGAGTTTTTGGACGTTCTTATCTTTTTTAATAATAAAATTATGAAAAAAAAAGAAAACATAGGGACATGCTAATAGTGGCCATAGATATTCAGGAAAAAAATCATAACTCTACCGGCATTATCCAGGGAGGAAACAGGGTACAGCGTTTGTATGGAAAAACGGCGGTGTGGACTCCTCTTTAGTAAGCTATAGTTACCATCACCATAGTCGCGGAGGTCATGATGTTCCCGTGGCTTGGCAAGTGCCTCCGTTAGCTAGCGTCCACTTGCCAACTTTTCGGATGTAGACAATCCTACAAATACGCGGTAGGAGCTCCCAATGCAGAACGGCATTTCGCGGCGAGAAAAAAAAGTGCAGTTACCAGGGAGTGCGCCCACTGCACCAGCACGGCGCGCGTGTGGTGCGCCGCGTTGACGATGGCCGGCAGCGGCGGGGAGCCACCAGCAGAGAGCTCCTGCGCCGCCGCCCCCAGCAGCTGCGTCAACCGCACGCGCCACTCCTCCACCAGCTCCAACTGCAGCTCCAGGAACTGCAGCCTGACGGTGTAAATCCAGGTGTACTATCAGAGAAGTTGATAGATGGCGGACCTACGTAGTTTGGTTTCGTCATGTCAAACACAGCCAATGAATAAACATTGAATTGCCATGGCCCGACCAGATGACGAAGGTTCGTCAACCGCCTATGAATCATTTTCTTTGATGGTACCTAAACACAGTCGCACTAGGAGAGATTTAAAGATTGTTACCATATATGACCAGTTGTTGGACAGCTAAGGTTTTTTTTACAGAAATAGTTGTAACAAATTCAATATTTCGCATAAAATAAATAGATATTTATTTGCGCTCATAAATTATATAACTAGATATGCAAACATGAGAGTGAGAATGTTTTTCAATTTTTTTTGGTAAAAACTGAAAAGTAGGAAAAAACCAGTTGTTGGACAACATTTCTGATATTGGACATTCAAAGCCAGTTATTGGACAAGTAAAGTTCGATTGCAATAGAGTTAAAATAGGTATTATAACCTGCATTTGATAACGTCCTAAGTATAAAACCCTAAATAACTATACTGACCTATGTCCAGGCTGAGGCAGCGCAGCGTATCGGTCTTCTATAGTCTTGAGCAATGTCACGAACCAGTCAGCGCCGCGCGGCACCCACAGTAAAGCGCCCACCGCCGCGCCAACGCCTGCTGCTACCGGCTCCGTCCACTGCTCGTTGTCCAATATATCGTCCATCTTCGCCAGAGCGTCTGTTGGACAACAGGTAAAATATTCTTAAACTTCAACTAGTAATATCTGCGAAGTTTATTCATAGGCAGATTGCGGACCTGCGTAATTTGGTGCACTATGTCAAATCCAGCCGACAGATCGCGATTAAGGGCGTTCGCTGCGTTAAGCGTGCGCCCGTCGCGGCCACCCGCGAGGCGTGCTTGTTTTATGTCATCCCATAGAGCAGCGCTGCGTTGAGCGGGTCAGCCGTTGCACGATTACTATCGCGAGCGCATGGCGCCGACGCCCGCCACGGGCACACGCTCGACGCAGCGAACGCCCTAATATTTAATTCATAACTGGTCGCTGTTAAGCATTAGTGTCCTAACCCACATTTTTTTTTTTTTGTTAAATTTTGAATGCAGTCTTGTTTTAAATCATCTACAGAACATAACTGCATTCATAACTCAATACGTAATTTTTGTGTGGGTTAGTACATGAATGCTTAACAGCGTCCAATTGACATAAACATTAAACAAACCAAATGACGTAAGTCCGTCAATTGCCTATGAATCAATTTCTTCGATGGTACATTGTTGTTGATATGTGACGTGTTGGTTGCCTATAATAAGAAGTTAAATAGTCTGGTCGAACGCATACGCTTACAAAATATGCGGGGAACTTACTCGTATATGTGCGCAATGAAAGAGTCATATATCTACTTCTCTATTAAACTCAGACACGATAGATTAAAATTTAATGTCTGAGCAATACTTAACAAATATTGCGTACCTCCTAAGTAGAACCTATCGTTATTAGGTCAATGTACATAATTCTACATCCTTCTAGAACCGCTATCCCCAAACCCGCCGGGACTTTATTTGTGGTCCACGTGATGTTAAACATTTTGAAATTCACGCCCACCGGCAAAATAGCGTGAAGTCTACGTGATAGTCGTTAATTTTTTTTCCACTTTTAAGTCGTTAATTTTATAGAATGTTATTTTTTAACCCTACAAAATTTTTGTTGCGGCCCGCGACACCAAGACCAAAACATGTATGTGGCCCGCATGAATAAAAGGTTGGGGACCACTGTTCTAGAATCACCATATAAATAATAGCGATAGATCTAAAATATATACTTTAACTAAGAAATTTACACACGGTTTATTCAGTTAATTTTTTTTAATTTCACTAAACTTACATTTCCTTTCAACGGCCAGCCATTGCACGAAAGTTTCAGCTTTGGTCAACACAGACAGAATATTGCTGGCTTCATTCTCTGTCACCGTGATCAATTCTCTATGGAATCCCAGGGTTTCGTCCACAGCGTGCGCAAACGCAGCATCGACGTCCACACCACCTTTCGACCCTTGTGTGTGGTACGCTGCGAGCACTGTATGTAACCTCTCAGCGGCTAACGCTATGAGTCCTGTGTTGAATTCGTTCTGCAAATAAAGAGTTTGTAATAAAAAATAAGATAATGCGGACCTTGCATGACCCTGAAGCGATTTCGATATAAAGCAATAACATTCCACTTATATGATGACCTCTGTGGCTCAGTTGGTGGGCTGTTGGACGGGGGTCGCGGGTTCGAATCCCGCCGACAGAACAAAAAGTTTACAAAGTTCCTGGGTTATGGATGTGTATTAAATATGTGTATCATATAATAAAAATCTATACTAATATTATAAATGCGAAAGTATCTCTGTCTGTCTGTCTCGCTTTCACGGCAAAATTACCAAACCGTTTGTAATGAAATTTTGTACACAGATAGTCTAAAGTCTGAGAAAGGACATAGGCTACTTTTTAACTGGAAAAAAGGGTTATAAGGGGGTGAAAATGCGTAAATTTGTTCAAATTAAGTTAGTTTCAAAAATTCATAATAGATGGCGTCGTGCCGTCTCCTACATCGCGTTGACGCTTACTCAAACGTCTTTCTATGAGAAGTGGTATCATCTTGCGTCAGATTTTCGATGTTTTCGATTGTTATTTCTATTTGGCATGTATTTAAATCAATATCTGTATATTCCCTTTTCTCGATCAAAATATTTGAAAGTTTCACCAAAAATACTGACTTGCACACTAATTATGCATCCTAAATAATGCGAATTCATCATACTATTTAAAGTTATTTGCAAAACTGTTTTACTGAACGAATAACTATTAATAAAATTGTATATCTAACAATTCCTTAGTTCAACAAACATACTACAACTTTTTAAAGGAAAACCATCACCTAAATTACTTTTAGGAACATCATTTATTCTAAATAAAACCCAATTTAATCTGTTATGTTCATATAATTAAGAACACATAAAAATCGTCAAGTGCTAACTTAACATGGATTAAACTTTGGCAGTGAATGGTAACTCAGTTTATAAACAATAATAATAAACAATCGGCAAAGAGCGAGTCGGATTCGCGCACAAAGGGTTCCTTACCGATATATTGCAAAATAATTAAGCCTCCGGCTTAGGAATTGCACTCTAGGGGTTTGACAAGCTACTAAAGAAAAAAAAAAAAAGAAAATAACAACTGGGGGCAGGTGTCCACCCAGTGTCCCATCTGTCTTTATTAAAAAAGCCTCCTAGAAAGGGTCTATAAATTTAAATACTTGAAACACTACTTGACACCTGACCTTAAGGATGACTGTGATATTGAGAGAGAACGGAGAGCGCCATCACTTATCAGTGAGGGCAAACATGCTCGCTCGTCGGTTTGCGCGTAGCTCACCTAATGTCAAGGTGACCTTATTCAGGGCTTATTGCACCTCCTTCTATACGGGTAGCCTGTGGGCCAATTATACCCAGAAATCGTATAGCGCTCTTCGTGTCCAATTCAACAACGCGTTCAGGGTGTTGTTGGGTCTGCCTTGGCGCTGCAGCGCGTCAGGGATGTTCGCTGAGGCACGAGTAGACTGCTTTTATGCAACCATGCGAAAAAGATGTGCGTCCTTGGTGCGACGGGTGAGGGGCAGTACCAACAGTAGACTGAGGATGTTTGCAGAACGTTTGGATTGTCCTTGTGTTAATCGATGTGGAGCTGTGTCACATGGATTAGCAAAATAGTTGACAAATTGTTAATATTATACTAGCTGTTAGCGACCATTTTGTTAAATTAAATTAAAACCTTATTTATAATTTTTTAAATACTAACATTAGCTTTTAAGAATAAAGTGTTACTAACAATTGGGCCAAATGTAGTCTGAAAATAAAATTTATTATTATTATTATTACAACTGGCTTCAATTATAAGTCGACGGAGCCCTGCTACGCGGGGCTCCTACTTCTGGGTGGTTCACAAAAAATGACCACGATGGCTATAGCCACTATAGCCATCTAACCTAACCCAATCAAGTCGTATTTGGCCAACATTGCTATTAATTATTTAAGAATCATTAATAAATTTATTAACCCATACAATTACAATATAGTAGTAACTTTTGATAATTTTTCTGAATTTTTACCAAGAAACCTTGAATTACTTATATAGTTTTGGAATGATAAAATCTTTCACCATATCTCATCATAATTATCAAAAATCTTTGTCGCTAATACAGAAATAGATCAAGATATATCTGTGGTCGCTAAAGAGTAAAGAGCGAGCGCAAAGGAGGGACTGCGGCGTTAGGCTAAAAATATTTTAATTGCACGATTTATCAATTTGTATACTTGTTTTGATAATAGAAATTGATTTTATTGTGGTGCACCTTTCGATATCGTTTTTAGAAATTCCGTTGTAAGATTGTCCAATTTAGAGTGCAAGTTAGTATTTTTGACAATTTAAATTTTAGTTTTACAAATAATATATCCGATGTATGAAACATATTTTTGGTGTGAATTCGGTTATAAAGGTCGTCTCGTTTGGTCGCGTATGATGTTTAAGTTTTTTTTGAAGGACATGTTCAGTTAATCAATTGTTTTTTTTGATCAGCATTAGTTTTTCTGGTATGCATTCAGTTAATTAGCGGAGTTAAGGTAGTGTGCTGCAAAATTATTCTGATGTGCATTTAATAATATCCCTTTCTATTTTACGTTATAAATAACTCAGTACTTTATCTATGCAGTGACGTAACCTTAAACGGCTTAAACATATCAATGTTAAATAGTTTATGGGTAAAGTTGTGTAATTGGGGGGCTAAATATATTTTAAAATTTGGCAAAAATAAAGTTTAATTAAAAAAAATGAAATAAGTAATGTGCACACTGCACAGCCGTTATTGGGTGTTTTGATTTAAGAGGTACCAGGTTTTTTTTTATAAGTAAAAGCTTTTGACACCAATTTTGTTGACATCGCGCGCTGTAAACTGAAGTCCACGCGGACGAAGTCGCGGGCAACAGCTAGTCTTAAATCTTATATATAAAAATGGATTTTCAAATGTGTTAGTCGCGCTAAAACTCGAAAAGGGCTGAACGGATTGGGCTGATTTTAGTCATAAAATATTCGTAAAAGTCCAGGGAAGGTTTTAAAGTGACACAAAGTTCACCGGGACAGTTAGTATATGTATAGTATAAAAGTATTAAATATATTTCCATTGTCTGGTACCTGTAACACAAGTCCTACAGGTACTTACCTCGGGGCCAGACTGACGTGGTGCGAAAAAAAAATAATAACATGCAGATTGCAGAGAGATTTTAAAGTATTTATACATGAGGCTATATTGGGATTGAAAATATGTACTTAATATTATAAATGCGAAAGTGTGTCTTTTTTTTTTTTATGAACTAAAGGGGCAAACGAGCAAACGGGTCACCTGATGGAAAGCAACTTCCGTCGCCCATGGACACTCGCAGCATCAGAAGAGCTGCAGGTGCGTTGCCGGCCTTTTAAGAGGGAATAGGGTAATAGAGGAAGGTAGGGATGGAAAGGGAACGGAATAAGGGAAAGTAGGGAAGGGAATAGGGTAGGGGATTGGGCCTCCGGTAAACTCACTCACTCGGCGAAACACAGCGCAAGCGCTGTTTCACGCCGGTTTTCTGTGAGAACGTGGTATTTCTCCGGTCGAGCCGGCCCATTCGTGCCGAAGCATGGCTCTCCCACGTCTGTTACCTCTTCATGCCCAAACTGCTGAACCGATTTGTCTGAAATGGTATGGAAATACTTTCAGTCCCGGGAAAGGACATAGGATACTTTTTATCCCGGCACCATACATCCCGCGCGACTAGCGTAACGGAGTTACGGGCGTTATCTAGTTATGTTTAAAGCGTTATTGTAAACATTACTTACTACAGCATCAATATGTTTCATTTGCAGCTTATCAGCAACTGGCTGGACATTATTTTTGACGAACGCCTGATGATCCTTTATCCAAGTCAGAGTCTGAGTAAGGAACCATTCCGGCCTGTCTATACGGGCGGTCTGCCTAGAGCCAGTGAAATGGAACGCAAATCTTTTCTTTAATGGCCGTAACAGGATCCTGATTGGCAAGCTCGGGTTCTGATCTGCAAAAAAATAAAGAGTTTACAAATAAACACAATTAAAAAGGGCATAGTATAATGGCTATCCAGGAAAAAAATTACAAGGTCCAAGCAAACAAATGGCAGGTAATATCATGCACAACAAAGTTACAGGTAAAATCATTAATTATGAATTTAAATACTAATCACCATTAAAATAAATTTATTTGTTTGGACCTTGTAATTTTTCTGTTGGATAACCAATACACAGTTCTGTATTTCAAAATTTTACTAATATTTCAATATTGAAATGTTAAATTATAGTCTGGCATAAAAGTGAAGAAATTTAAAAGTGGCAACATTGCAGTCTCATCCCTTATTCTTAGATTAATTTGAAAAGGATGACACTACCATGTTGCCACTTTTTAATTTCTTCACTTTTATGCCAGACTATACTTTGACTACTTATTGCCTCACAAAGAATATTTTGAAAAGTTGGTACTTAAATATATATTATTATGAATGTGAATATTTCTTATTTTTACCTTGTGTAATATCAGTAGGTAATGTAGCATTCACATCTTCCGGCTCTTGTATAAGAAACAGGTGTCTTGTAAGATTTGTGAACTTGTTCATTACCTCTTTTGGTAATGGTGAATTTTCTGCTCCAGAAGTAGATAAAGGCCACTTTATCACTTTCAGATGTTCTTCGTAATGCCTAAAAATAGATAATACCTATTATGTAAAAATACAATGTTATGTCATAACTAGAAAAATATCTAAACATGTTTCATGTGATGACCTCTGTGGCTCAGTGGGTGGGCTGTCGGTAGCTCAAGCCGCGGGTCGCGGGTTCGAATCCCGCCGATGGAACAAAAAGTTTTCAAAGTTCCGGGGTCATGGGTGTGTATTAAATATGTGTATCATATAATAAAAATCTTAAATATATGTATAGTATAAAAGTATTAAATAATTTAAATATATTTCCGTTGTCTGGTACCCGAAACACAAGTCCTTCAGGTACTTAGCACAGGGACCAGACTGACATGGTGTGAAGCATCCATAGATATTATTACTTATATTATAAGATCGATCTTTAAGAAAAAGAATAACTTCAAAAATAACAATCTAGAAATCCATACTAATCTATACTCTATACTATACTAATATTATAAATGCGAAAATATCTCTGTCTGTCTGTCTGTATGTCTCGCTTTCACGCCAAAACTACTGAACCGATTGTAATGAAATTTTGTACACATATAGTCTAAAGCCTGAGGAAGGACATAGGCTACTTTTTAACTGGAAAAGGGGGTGAAAATGCGTAAATTTGTTCAAATTAAGTTAGTTCCAAAAATTCAAAACAGATGGCGCTAATAGTCATTTACATCGCGCTGTCGCTTGCTTTTAAAAGTTTCTATAAGATGTGGTACCATTCCAAATTATATTTTTCGATTCTTTAGATTGTTTTACACGATTTTCAATTAGTCACTACTCAGCTGTACTTTATCTATGCAGTATGCAGTGACGTAACCTTAAACCTATGAATGATACATTATAGCTGTTTATGGGTAAAGTTGTGTAATGGGGGGCTAAATAAGCTTTAAAATTTGGCATAAATAAAGTTTAATTTAAAATAATGAAATATTATGTGCTGTTTTTGGGTATTTTGATTTAAGGAGTAACAGGGTTTTAAAAAGCTTTTAAATTTAACAGTAATTTTGTTGACACCGTGCGCTATAAACTGAATTCCACGCGGACGAAGTCGCGGGAAACAGCTAGTAATATTATAAATGTGAAAGTATGTCTGTCCGTTACCTCTTCACGTCTAAACCGCTAAACTAATTTTGATGAAATGTGGTATGGAAATACTTTAAATTTCAGGAACATACATGGGATACTTTTTATCTCAGAAAAATATATTGGCTCCGCGCAATTAACGAATTTTGACGCAAAGGAGTTGTGGGCAACCACATAAAGTTACAATATATTAACAGCAAATAGAAACTGCTTAAAGAACTAAATAGGGATATGCTTTCTATATTTTACAGTACGTAAGTATCTACTTACTTAGTAAGGTTTTCTTTTAATATATCATGCCAGTAGTGTGTGTAGTCTTTAATGTATGTGCCCCTGTGTCCATTCCTGTATTTATTGCACATAGCTTTAATTTCCCCATAGAGAACCACAAGTTGTTCATCATCCTTGCATTGTTTCATTTGCGCACTAAAAAAAATATGTACTTACTTAGATAAAAATTGAAACTTCATTAGCTATGTCCACACTATGTGCTTTCTCTTCAATTTTCGTCATCTCCTTTCATTCAACTTTCGTTTTGGTCGCATTCAATAATTGAATGTTTCAACAAATGCACCGCCAACATTGTCGTTTTTTGGATACGGTCAGATGGCATGCGTCAGGGGCATGCCTCACATTCGCTGTTGACTACGCTATAACACATGCCTTTGATGAACAGAAAAAGGCACAGTGTGGACAACAGTCATACACTTGTATCCCAATAGACAAGCTATTGGGATACAATTGTATGACTGTGGGTTTATTACTCGATTTCTGTGTTATGGTGTTGATTCACTTAAGATTTAACCATAACTTGTATTTTAGGGTATCACAAATTCAAAATAGGAGGCCTGAAAGAAAAAAACAGATACTAAAAAAAACAACCTACCATAGTTCTTCAATTCTTGCATATGATTTCAAGTAAGCTAAAACTTCCTCCAATTTAGCCATGGCTGTAAACCTTTTATCCAACTCTCCCATTATAGGTTCTGTTCTTTGAATAAAGTCATCTACTTTTATTTTCAACAGCACACTCTTTTCTTTGAGTGTTTCAATATACTTTGAATTACTTTCTGCCTTTTCAATAGCGGATGACAATTTTGTTGGAACTTCATCATTACATGCATGAAGCTGAAATTATAAAAAAACAGTATTATAGTGTATGATGTATGCCGTATAGTAGGTAAGTAGTAATTGTAGGTACGGTATGTACTTTTTATTACTTATTAATCTTGAATATCACTTACACAGCTTTGCAAATATTTTTTTTGCTCTGCTAATTCACTTTCCAAATCCAATGTACTAGTTAAATTGGTAATATCATTTCCAATTCTAAAATTAACATCTTGTATTATGTCTTTCTTAGATTTTTCACACAATCCCTTCATTTTTATTTACTGTCAATTCAAAACCTGAACATCTATTTAGTCACTGTATTAAGTATTTTTATAGAAATCCCATTGAATTTTTATTCTTTCATTTATAACAAATTTGTTTGATAAAATTGAATTTTTGATTTTGCAGCTGAGTTGTAATTATTATTCTTCTTCTTCTCTATACTAGTCTATACTCTATGACATTATAACTTTTTTTTTAAACAGAACCGTAGAGAACCCAGAACCCGTCGAATAAAGCTGGGAAGTGGGAACAAATTATCGGACGGTGTGAAAATTTTCGATACATATTTTATGAATGTAGCGTGTTTTCACATATTTGTCAATTTGACTTTGACCTTTTTCATGACGTTATGCTAGCTCACCAGAACAACGCGATTGTTGGAACAGTTTTTCGGGAAAATTACCCTTCATGGTGCAGGTTTGGCAGTACAGATATGTATTGCTGGTTGCAGGATTCTACCGCTTGTATGTCTCAAGTAATGACGACCAAATGCCGCCAAAATTGGAGCTGATTTAATTCTTGTTTTTATTACTTTCACGATGCAGCCGCCATGCGTTTGCCACTGCTACATCCAGCATGTGCGTAAACAGTATCTACCAGTTACCGCCAATTTTTGTTTCGTATAACAGTGTGAGAAAATCGATTGAACAGTTGACTTGAACCCACTCATATCCTTGTTATAGCTTTGATAAAAATGTAGAAAGCTAACGTCCACATTCTTTCAACAGTAATACATCTGTTTATTTTTCTCAGAACAAAAACGCTGTAATCACGGACGTAAAAAAAGTACGGACGGATCGCCATTAAGAAATGAGTGAAGCACCCTTAATAAGCCCAGGCGATCATATGTACACATCTTGCACAAACACTCGCACTGTAATAAGCCGATCGTACCGCCATTACGCAATTAGACTGCATCGCGGTGACACGTCTTTGTCATTCATAAATAAAAATAAATATGCCATCTTGTGTTGTAAAATGGTGCAAGATCAATACAACCTTACACAAAAAACATCAAGGAATAATATTTCATAGGTAAGGTAACATATTTTTAAAGTATTTTGATAAAATAATGTAAATATTAATTCAACTTCAACAGGTCAGTAATGTCCATAACGAAGTGGGGAAATTTTCCCCAAACCGGGGAAAATTTTAAATTATTTTTAAATAATCAAATAATGAATTTTATTGTCTTTTATTAGTGTCATGTAAGTATTTAGCATACTATTGACCAGTAATTAGGCAGGAATACAATAATAGGGGTGTAGACAGTAAACGAAATCTAATACAAATTATTGTTTTTTTGAGAGTTTGTATTGAATTACCGAAAATGGACATATTTTACTTAATAACTTTATAATATTTTTTATATTTAATAAGTGATTTTTTTAATTGAAATAAGAGTGTATTTATTTTTTATACATATTTTAGGTGTAACAAAATACTTATGTACTATCAGAGAAGTTGATTCCTATGCAAATCGGGGACATAAGTAGTTTGGTTGCGTTACGTCAAACCCAGCTGACAGATCACAATTAACATTGAATTGACATAAGTATTCGACCAAATAACGTTGGTCTGTCAATTGCATAGGAATCAACTTCCTTGATGGTACATCTGTAAAATAAATATATTTCCTAAAAATAGTCTACACCCCTATTAATTTCTTAATTTACAAAAGTGGATATAATTGTTGTTTGACGACCTCTGTGGTTCAGTGGGTGGGCTGTCGGTGGCGCAAGCCGGGGGTCGCGGGTTCGAATCCTGCCGACGCAACAAAAAGTTTTCAAAGTTCCTGGGTCATGGGTGTGTATTAAATATGTGTATCATATAATAAAAATCTTAAATATATGTATAGTATAACAGTATTAAATATATTTCCGTTGTCTGGTACCCGTAACACAAGTCCTTCAGGTACTTAGCACGGGGTCAGACTGACGTGGTGTGAAGCGTCCATAGATAAAATTGTTGTCTTAGATTTCCTTCAGTAGTAGGGGAGGGAAGGTGCTATTGGTGTAGTCACCCGAGCGTCATTGAGACCTAGTAGGATTGAAAATATTGAATGGACCTCTAGACCAGGAATAAATTTAACACCATGTTAGGTGATTTGATTTGACGTTAGCGCATGGTAGAACTCTCGATAGCTCTAACAGGCCGTTAACTGATTTAACAAGCCATTATTTATTTAACATTACTCGATTGTTTGATGAAACGGGTTACGGGACTTAAGTATCTTATATCTTTTCGTATACAGGTTTCGTATATAGGTTTCGGGGGCGATAAATCTGTCTAGCTAGGAATTATTTTTAGAAAATGTCATTTTATTCGTGTTTTATCGAATACCGAGCAAAGCTCGGTCAAATAGCTAGTAATAATTGTATTATTGTAAATGTTTGTACATAATCATTATTACTAATAATTTTATGAAAATAATATACTTCTCTGTACGTAATATGTGTTTTTTTTCTATCTATAGTGTCATAAAAATAATATTTTCATTATGACATCTTTAACAACCGCTTACATTTCTGAAGCGAAAAAACATAAAAATATGTTTAAGTATAAAAAATAACATTTAACTTGTCTGAGTTTACAAAAAAAAGTAGGGAAATTTTACAAATTTATGATTTATATGGCAACCCTCATATCACGCACACGGCACACGTCCTACACGGGCGGCCATAACTAGGCTTCACTCGTGATTAGAGAAGGTTACGTCCGTACTTTTTTTACGTCCGTGGCTGTAATGGCTTCCCCCGATCACATAGATATTATAACCCAGCCGATGTAAAACAAATTCTAATTCAGTTGGTCGAAACGGTAGTCAAACTCGTCGTTTTCTTTTTTTTTCATATCCTTGACGGATACGAGAGGACACTTTTATGTACTGCATTGGCCAACAATATCAGTTGTACAATAGCCAGCTACCCCTTGGAGTAATGAAAAACTGGTAAAGAGACACATGGTTGCGAAGGAAATACGACTAAATATATCTTTCTACTGTCATCTTCAATCATAGCAACTTCCTGAAGTCCATAGTATTAGTCATAGCTATTGAATACCCTTCAGTTCATTGATTATACGAAATTGATCGGTGGACCAAAATTGGAATAATTTACATCCAATGTGCCCATTGGCCCCAAATAGGGACACATGTATAAAACTACTCCTAATCTTATAAAGACTAAAGCTTTTCACACTTATATGTATAATTTTTATAGGTTATAGTGTAATGAGCTCTTTCAAGTAAAAAAATATAAATACCTAAAAGAAAAACTTAAAAATAAAAAATACTAACTTGGCGTCATTTCGGATGTTAGAAACAGCTTCAGAAAAATCATTATAAAACACTGTGAACTATTTTTATATTATTTGTACCTTCTAGGAATAAAAAAATACATTTTTAGCAAATTGTCACTTACAATAAAAATAAGTATAAACTTGAAAGAGAAAAAATTAAGTAATTTTAAAAGTGTCCTCGTTTGGGCACGGCGGGTCTATATGGGTTAAGCCGCGGCTGACGGACACGGCTTAACCTTGTGCACTTTTTATTTTAATTTCTAGCGTCACTGTGTACCGTCATACCGTCTGCAGACGCAAAAACATCCAGTCCGCCAGATCCTATTGTGACGTCCATACGCTCAATGTCGCGTCCGTTGTTTCCAGCTTCAGGCTGCGTTTCCACCAGAAATGTGTTGGGGAATGTGTTTTTGAGAACCAATAGAATCGCTTCATCGAGATAAAAATACTAGCAGCCAGTGCGGTGCCACTGGTGCCCAGGCACAGGGCGTAGACTCTGGGGGGCGCAAGAATGGCCAGACCAGACAGATACTTATTTTTCGAATTGCTCCCAATAAGTTTCCGCTGCGCCCCAGAGATGTTTCCCAATGTAGTAAAAAATATCCACAGCCGAACATATAACCTCCTTTTTTTTGGAAGTCGGTTAAAAAACAAAGGTGCAGTCATATAGAAGCTCGCACAGGGCGCAAAAAAGGCTATTTACGGCACTGGTAGCAGCGGCCAGCGCTAAATAAAATGGGCCAAGGGCGTCGCCAAGGGGGGGGGGGGGGGGCAAAGAGGGACAGCTGCCCCCCCTAGAGATTATAAAAAGTTGCCTAATATAATGCAAACAATGACCACTATAAATTAAAATCTGGTAATAAAAAAAAATACAATGTTATTATAACTTATTTACAAGTTTTTTATTTTATTCATAGTCAAGACCTTGTGCTCGTAGCTTTACACATTGAACTCTGTACTGTCACAGAATATACAATGTGTCCCGACACCGGTGTCCGATCCCTTAATGTCATGATCTATGGCATATTTTATGGATCAATTGGCTCTCAAATTTTTTCTCTCTCTCACGGTTGTAAAATGGCAGCCATTTTAGTTTTTCTAAATTCACACTAATCTGAACAGTACTTCTCATGTAAATATCCTATGAAGATAAAAAAGGTCTCATTTTATAGCTAAACTTGTGGACTACACTTACACATGCAATATCTTATAAATTTTGTGGAATCAAACATAGAAAAATCCATAAACCTATAAGTATATTATATTAAGTCTATGGAAAAACCAAAGTTTAAGAAAAAAAAATCTGATTTTTTTAATTAATGGCTTTTTGTGAAAGTTCTAGCACATTAAACTGCTTCTTTTTATTTAAAAAAAATAGAGGAGGTCTTTCATCTTAAATAAATTCTTTACTTCAATGCTCTAAGTCAGATAGTTTAGAAGTTATAACGATTTTCCTTAATGGGCGCACGCGTGACACGACGCCTGCGCCCGCGCCCCCATCCGCCCGTGTTTTAGCGTTGGCCCTAAAAACACATTCCTCCCAAGTTCGCAACATGCTCACGGTCCGGTCGCAACCACAGGTCGCAGTTCTCATCTCTGATCATAGATTAATTTATGTAGCATGTCTCTGATGGAATTTGGGTGGAAACCATAAAGTTAATATACCTAGCGGAATAGAGCAACAATCTCGAGCTATCAAACGAAACCGAAATTGGTTTCATCTGTGTGTAAAAATATGTGTACGTATACACTTATACAAGCATGATTGAACATGATTTCTATGAGATTAAATTGTCAACGTGCGGCACGTGCCGACTGGACGTCAAAAAAAGAGTGCTTCTGTCATGTATCACACGTCTCTTTTTACCACGCAGTGTTACTGAATACTGATAGTGCCATCTCGCTTGCTCAGGCCTTTGTTTCTCTATTCCGCTAGGTACCTATATTAACTTTATGGTGGAAACGCAGCCTAAACCAAAGTTGGCACCACTGCACTTATGTCATTATTTAAAGACTTTTCTTTTAACGTCAAAAAAAAAATGTCTATATGTCTATCATCTATGTTTGGCGTCTCGCCGCTGAGTTGCGTCGTGTGTTTAGTAAACTTTTTGTAATTATTGTAGTTAATTATTCTGTAGTGATGTGAATTGCATGAAAAATCTTCTAGAAATATCCTGTAGGATCGCAGTTATCAAAGGATTATCTAAAAAGTAAATTGTGATTTAGAAAAACAATCATGCTCGCGTTCATATTAAAAAATAAGAACGATATTATTTATTTGCTACTACTCCTATTTAGCATTTTTATTGGGCCCGTTTATAGAAATATTAAGACAGTTGATCTTAAGAAATGGATCGGGACAGCGTTGGGCCTTTTATTGGTAATCACGGTGTCGGGCTACGATGCCGCGCATCCTATTATATCGGGGGCTTTGGGAATGTTCGCTGTGAAAAACTCGCACATTAAGTAAGTTAATTGCCACTTTGTTACGCTATTTATGTATATTTTATGTTAAGACAAAATTATAACAACGATATAGAATTATAGATTGTGGGTATCGCAGACACAATATATTTTCAATTGTTATGCGATAGCCGGGTGCCGCTTGGGGATTGATGGGTTAAAGTTAAGACTTAGCTCTAAACTATATTGTTCTTTTTTTTTTGCATAACAGAATGGTTCTTTATTTTTGTTTTCTTACAGATCTTGTCATGTGGTGGCCTTCTTTTTCATGTTCAGTTACTTATTTGTGTTCCGAATTGGAGAAAAATTTGGTATGAAATCTCACTCTGGCCATACAAATCTTGTTGAAATGATCATCGTGCTGAGAGTAGTGGGAGTAGCTTTTGAAATGAATGGCTCTTGGTTAGCGGCTAATCAACGTGACAAAGGAAAAAAGGACGGAAAAGATGTGGAGAAGAGGGATGGCAAAGACGTACAAAAGAAGGATGCAAAAGATGTAGAAAAGAAGGATGTGAAAGATGAGGAGTTTCCGGAATTGATTAATCCAAGTTTAGAAGACCTTCTACACTATTGCTTCAACTACATAGGCTTACTGACTGGTAAATATGATTTGAAACCATTGTATAGTAAATTATGCTAATGATTCGGTAAAAAATATAAACAAAGTGCTGAATACCTTACCAGTAAGTAACATCACTTCCTTTCGTTTTTCCTTTATATAAAATGTGAACGCAACTCAAAATATTTTTTTTTCAAGTTTTCTGAGTGTAGGATACACATCTAATATTTTGTGTGAACTTTGTAGGTTGGTTGATGTGGGTACATTCTTGTTTTTCTTATTGACATAATAAGATGAACTAAGTGGGTACATAAATATTTTCAGTGTATTTTGCTACCTAGCTCAATAAAGCTGTTCTTTCGTAATTTAGTGTTTTAATACTTATTCTGGACATAATAGTGGCGACGAAGTGTAAAATTGAAAATGGATCGAAAATGCGTAAAATTTAGTGAATACAATACACAAACAGACAATTGGGACAACTATATCGATAGACTAAAGTTTTGTTTTGAAGCAAATGGAATCATAGTGGACAATGTAAAACGTGCCAATTTTATTACGGTGTGCGGTCCGCAAGTGTACGAAACATTACTGGCGTTAATTACTCCGCGAAAAGCAACCGATGTGTCATTCAATGAAATCATAGACATTCTAACCAAACATTATAGTCCGAAACCAAATGAGATATCTATGTCGTACAAGTTTTATAAACGCGATCAAAATCGTGGCGAATCCGCTGCCGAGTACATAGCTCAACTTCGACGGATAAGTGCTAACTGCAATTTCAGCGACTTAGAACGAATGTTGCGGGACAGACTCGTGTGTGGCATGAAATACGAGAAATTGCAGTACGAGTTGCTGAAAAAAGACAATCTTACTTACCAGGACGTAGTCGACGCCATGTTATCATCTGAAAGTGCCGTAAAAGACATGCGTATGATACATGTAGTGGAGAGCACCAGCTACAGTGGCGCGCAGGCGTCGTCAGGAGCAACCGCGCTGGCTGCTGCACCCGTTGGATCGCCGTTGCCGCCGCCGGAACCTATGGATTTGGATGTCAACGCGCTGCGCCCCCGCCCTGCTCCGCGAACGTCGGCGCCACCTACTGCAGCACTGCGGCCTGCTCCTCGAAATTCTTTTCGACTGTGCTATCGCTGTGGAGACAGGCACGGTGGCGAATGCCGTTTCATCAATACGACGTGTCGGTTCTGCAAGAAAGTCGGACACCTGGAAAAAATCTGTATGACCAAGAAAAATGCAAACAAAATGAACTTTACGGAGGAGGAGGAATCTGCAAATTTGAATGGCATCTATGCGGTACAAAGTACAAGTCGAGTGCCGCCTTTCATCATTCGGGTGGTGCTTGCGGGCGCGCCAGTGGAGCTGCAGGTGGACACGGGCGCATGCCACACGCTGATCAACGAGCGCACGTGGCGCGCGGTGCTGCCCCGCCTGCCGCCGCCGCATCGCCTCCAACCTGCGCCACTGGCACTGCGCACGTGGACCGACACACCTGTTCATCTGCTCGGGCGGACAGTGGTACCTGTTCGATACATGGACGCCGAACACAAGCTCCCATTGCTAGTGGCCAAGGGTACCGGACCCAACCTACTAGGGAGAGACTGGCTCGGTCATCTTGGCATAAGTATGAACATAAATTTTCTTTCTAATGGAGATTCTACTGCGCTGGAAAGTATTATCACTAAACATAGTGAAGTGTTCAAGGACGGTCTCGGTACCTACCGGGGGGACCCTGTCACCATACATTTGAAACCAGGTGCTGTACCAAAATTTTTGAAAGCTCGCCCGGTTCCATACGCTATTAAGGAACGAGTAGAGAATGAAATTGACAGGCTGGTATCTGAAGGCGTCCTACGACCAGTGGCATACTCAGAGTGGGCAACACCGATTGTACCAGTTATTAAAAAATCTGGTGAAGTCAGACTTTGCGGGGACTACCGTAGTACCGTCAATGAAGCCACTGAATCAGATACCTATCCTATGCCTACAGCGAATGAGGTGTTCGCTGAGATAGGTGGCGGGAAATTCTATACAACACTTGATCTAGATCGGGCATACACTCAAGTTACTG
Source organism: Aricia agestis (assembly GCF_905147365.1). Taxonomy (NCBI): domain Eukaryota; kingdom Metazoa; phylum Arthropoda; class Insecta; order Lepidoptera; family Lycaenidae; genus Aricia; species Aricia agestis. The sequence goes on from NC_056417.1 coordinate 9,913,892, forward strand.
TCACCGACGAGACAGCAAAACTTTTGACATTGAATACTTGCAAAGGACTGTATTCCGTACACAGGCTAGCATTTGGCGTAAAGGCCTGCCCGGGCATTTTCCAAAGAATGATGACAGCTCTACTGGCAGGCATCAAAGGAGTAGCAGTTTTGATAGACGATATTATTGTCTCTGGTAGCACCATACAAGAAATGCTGAAACGCCTGGACAAGGTACTAGTACGCATCGAAACAGCGGGACTACGTCTTAATAAGAAGAAATGTAAGTTTGCAAAAGAAAAAGTTGAATTCTTGGGGTTTGTCATTGATGGTGATGGCATCCACCCGTCACCGAGCAAGGTCGAATCCATACAGAATCCCAGAGCCCAAGAATGTTCAGGAATTACAAGCATTTCTCGGCCTGTATAATTTTTACGAGAGGTTTATCACTCACAAAGCTACAATTCTTGAGCCCTTACATCGGCTTTTGGATAAATCACAGGCATGGCAGTGGATGGAACGGGAACAAATTGCGTTTGACACAGCTAAACAAGCTCTTACATTTGATATGACACTCGTGCACTATGATTTAAACAAACCTCTCTTATTGACATGTGACAGCTCGGAGTATGGTGTTGGAGCGGTTCTCTCTCATATTACTGATGGTGGAAAAGAAAGCCCTGTTGCTATGAGCTCACGAACATTAAGCTCAACAGAGAGACGATATTCACAACTTGACAAAGAAGCAACAGCTATTTTATTTGGCATACAAAAATTTCACAACTATTTGGCTGGCAGGTCATTCACTGTGGTCACCGATCATAAACCCCTTCTTGGTATATTTCACCCCAAAAAACCGATGCCGACTATATTATCACCCCGTTTGACCAGAATAGCAATCGCTTTAACAGCACACAACTATAATATAGTATACAAGCCTGGAGCACAGATAGGTAGCGCTGACAGTTTGAGTAGGTGGCCACAGCCTGTGCCAGAAAAGCCTGAAGAGGAAATGAGCGAAATATTATTAATGGCTGAAAAACCAGAAGACTTCCCATTTGACGCTCAGCATATTGCGACAGAGACACAAAAAGATAAAACACTGTCTCAAATAATTCATTATGTCCTACGAGGGTGGCCTACAAGAGTAAGGGAGCCAGAGCTACATACCTACTGGCTACATCGCTCTGAATTATCATTACAAGATGGCTGTCTTTTGCTAGGTAATCGCGTAGTGGTACCGCCACCTTTGCGTGAAGCTACGTTACGAGCATTGCATAAGATGCATAGTGGAATTGTGCAGACCAAAGCACTAGCAAGAAGTTACGTTTGGTGGCCATATTTAAATGAAAATATAGAGGCACTAGTGAGTCAATGCAACAAATGTCTGGAACATCGGCATATGCCACCTAGAACACAGCACGAATGGATAACACCTACTAGACCTTGGTCCAGGATTCACATAGACTTCGCTGGCCCTTTTCAGAACAAAAATTTTTTGATCATCGTGGACGCGTACTCAAGATGGCCTGAAGTATTTATCGTTAACAATATGACCTCGGCGACGGTCATCCGACACCTACGAACAGTCTTCGCGACACATGGTCTGTGTGAGATATTGGTGTCTGACAATGGTACAGCTTTTGTGTCTGAAGAAATGAGGCAGTTTTTAGACTCCAACAAAATAAGACACATTACCACAGCACCATATCACCCTGCTACCAACGGATTGGCTGAAAGGATGGTCCAGACTGTAAAAGATAAAATACGTAAAATGGATTACCTAACATGGGATGTGAAGATACCCAATATGCTACTAGGTCTCAGAGCAACACCTTGTGCTGGAACACAAAAGAGTCCTGCAGAGCTCTTGATGAATCGGAGGATACGTACCTTACTGGATACCCTACATCCAGACCATATACAACGAAGAAGAACCGATAAACAAATACATGTCAATTGTCAGAGACGGAACAGAGAGACTAATGTTGGTTGTAAAATAAGATACCGAAACTATGCCTCTGGTCCAAACTGGTTACCTGGAGTTATAGTGGAGAAAACGGGTCCATCCAGTTATAAAGTGCAGACAGAAGGTGGGCTTATCATCGACAGGCATATTGATCAAATTATAAAAATCACATCACATGATAAGGACTCATCTCATGATACGGATGGAGGGAGAGATTCTAATATCTCGAGAAACGATGAGTCGCCAGATATTATAGAAATTCCTAGTGAAGAATCTTGGGCTGAGATGTTAGGAATACCAAAAAATTAAATTGTTATTTTGATTTATATTTATTGAATGCTGCTTACATTGTATTGTTTAGAAAATTACTTTTTTGGGTTCAATATTATTGATGATGTGAAATGTTCAATTATTATTATTAGTTTGTTTTTTATGCTATACTTATGTACATACTTAAGGGGGAGGTATGTAGGATACACATCTAATATTTTGTGTGAACTTTGTAGGTTGGTTGATGTGGGTACATTCTTGTTTTTCTTATTGACATAATAAGATGAACTAAGTGGGTACATAAATATTTTCAGTGTATTTTGCTACCTAGCTCAATAAAGCTGTTCTTTCGTAATTTAGTGTTTTAATACTTATTCTGGACATAATACTGAGCATATTTATTTTTATTTCAGGTCCGTACTATAGATACCGCACTTTCGATGACTATTTCTACCGACCGTACAGCAAGTATGCTGACCATATGCGCTTCACTGCTGACAACTTGAGAATTGTTCCTTTGTATGTCACTTTATATCTCGCATTGGCGAAATTCTTCCCACTCGAAGTAAGTTACAAAATCAATAGTAAACAATACTTTTTTTTCTTACTAAAATTACATATATAACTTGCACACAATGCAAAGCAAATGACAAAATGTTTTAATGCTAATCAATTGGGCATTTTCAAAAAAACGTGTACCCTTGCAAAAATATATCTATATTTTTTAAGGTCATTTATTTACCTTTATTTGAATGTCATATACAAGGAAAAATATTGAACTAATGGAATAAGTTAAAAAGAATGCCGAAAACGTTATATAATTCTGATATTATTGAAACAAAATCGAATTTTCGACGAAACAGATTCCGTTGTGCGACTAAATGTAAAATATAATTTAATACAAAAAAATACAGCAATAAATGGGTTCCTTCGTTTATTTAATCTAGTGAAATGCATATTTAATTGTTTATTAAAAAATATAGATAATTTCAAGGATCAACAAGAGTAGCAATTATTTTTAATTCATAGTGTGACTATGTGACCTACCCATTATTATTTTTACTTATTATTTTTGATTTTTTTACATGAGTAAGTAATATTTAACATATTTAAAGGAGTTTTTATAACACAAAAACCTTTTATTTAAACATTTTTATTGTTGCACTACTTATTTTTATAATTTCATAAAATCCATAATTTTTAATTTCTTGAAATAAAGACTTTTTAGTTTTTATTTATTTATACGCCAATAATAATTGTCTACCAACATTTTCCGATTGCCATCTTAATGCCCATGGAATACCGAAATATGCACTATCAACGAAAAATTGCCAAAATATGCACTATCGCCTAAAAAGTGACATTATATGCATTTGCATATGCAAGTATGCAAATGCATATAATCAGATGTCTAGTTATTATAAATCTAAAAATATCATGACACAAAATGATTTTCAACTTTACTGATAGAAAAGTAGTGGAAATTATTTAAAAAATAAAACTTTCAGGTACTTAAATTTTAAATAGTATATTTGTTATTGTTAAGTAAAGGCGACGCCTTGATAATTTGGCTGTAGCGATATCGATTTTTCAATGACTAAAGCTAAGAAATTAAAGTTCATTGACAGTATTTATCATGTCTTTGTCTTTGATTTACCCATAGCATAACACGATTGGTCAACTTTTATAACACAGAATAATCAATCAAATAAACCTGTGTAAAAAAAGTGATTGATATTTTTCCAACAGAGAAGAGTGATTTAAGCTTCCAAAAATGTACGTGGATTGGTTCAAGCTTTTACACTTTAATTTGCCCATAGCTTATATGAAATGTATTTATGGTTTTTAAATTACGCGACAAAACTATTTTGTCGCTTACGCCCTTTCCATTTTTTGCTGTTCCATTGCTTGTTTTCTGAGAGAGGCCGGGCCGGCCTTTCATAGAAAACTAGCAATCTAAAACATATCCAAAACGGTTTTTTACTTTAACGCGGCGTCACCTTAACACATAAGTAATAAAAAATATATTTGTATGTTAATCCTACCAGTTTAAAAATCTCCAATTTTCTTAATAAAATCTGTGAATAAAAAAATGATTTATTTAAAATGCGAACTAAACCTTATGCTTTCCGCCTGTTGTGACTTGTCCGTTCCATTATATGTGACCATAGGAAAAGTCACAAATCGGTAGTCACATAATATTACTTTCTTTTACTTTTAAAGTGTTTGTAAATAACCGATAATAGTTATCACAATTTCATTTTTTATACTAAATACTTAGATAATTTTGCAACGTGTCAACAGTAATAATAGTTAGAGAAAGTATAATAATGCTTACAAAATATGGTCACTTATCTGAACAAATAAACCGTTCCTGAAGAACCGTCCAATCTGCGTCCGCGTCTTGTAGCAGATTTTTAACTACTAAATTCAAATTGGAGTTTCTCGATGTACAATGAAATATAGTGCTATCATTTAGTGCCGAAAATATTTTTGTAGTATGTTTATAAAACTAAAAAAAAAACGGTCATTAAACAGAACATTCCGGTCGGGTTGTATTTTCATGATTATAATTTTAATTAATTTGTAGTTAAATTATGTTAGATTTTTCAATAACAAGTCATTCAATTGATACATTAAATATTTAGGAATCTAAAATATGTTTTTTAAGCAACTTACTTTAAGAAAAATAATAGTTATTAAAGATTTTCTTACAACTTCTGGGAAGGGGACAGGTGAATTTAATAGTTTTCGGTACTTAAAAACCCTTATAAATCTCATACTAAATAAAATTTTATACAAACGTGAATGTATTTTAATAAAAGAAAACTTGTTTTTGCTCCTACATTAAAATTACAAAATAACATTTTGTATGTATGTAATTTTTTACAAATAATCTGTAGCGAAGTGAAGGGACAAGGTAAAAACCAGGGGTACACATTTTTTTGAAAATGCCCAATTACATAATATTCTGTGTGTAATTTTTTATACCTACACTTCTTTAAATAAAATTGAATTAATCAATTTGTTTATTAATGTGTTTGTTTGTTCCTTTTCTCAAACAGCTATTTGAGATAGATTTTTGGTTGCTTTCAATTGAGATCAAATTCTGTTTATTTAAGAAAATAAATAAATTGAATTCCTGCACGATAAACAATATTATAATGCCTGAAATTGTAGTAGTAATAAAGTAATAGATGTGTTATTGTATTTTTTTTAATTTCAAAATTATGGTTCTATCAGAACCTGATGGCAAAAAATGGAAAAAAGAAATTGACGTTACTAATACTGGGGAAATTGGAGCAAAAAGTTTGATACTTTTTTTTTCCTTATAGTGGCTGATTCTGTGTGTGACACATGCAAATGTAAAAAAAATATCCAATGATTAAGGATTTTTTTGAAAATCTCCCATCCAAATTTGCCATGAGATTCTGGTAGTTGCAGTTGTGGCATAAAAATAATATTTTTAAACATGAATTATATTTTATTTCATTTCAGTATGTATTCTCAGACGAGTATGCAAACAGGACATTCTTTTACCGTATAATGTATCCATGGATGTTATTTGCTACTTTCCGCACCCGTCTCTACTCTGGTATGACACTGGCTGAGTGTGCGTGTACTGCATGTGGCTTGGGCGCATATCCTGTTGATGGCAAGAACAGATCTGGACACGGACCTACAGTTGGATATATGAGGCTTAAGAATATGTGAGTTATTGTTTTTTTAATTTTACATTTTTTTTAATTTCTATAAAATTTAATAATTTTTCTGTTGTTTCCTATTTTCGATAACATAGTTGTCTTTGTTTCAAACTTTTGCAGAAAAATTTTGGTGGTGTATTTAATTATAATTTTTATCAGGGTTATGGTTTTTCAGGGTTTGTTTATTTTAGCATTATGTTAATACAATAAACATTTCTTATTGCATGTTATTACATATTTGTATAATTTGTCACCCCTGTTATCACAGAAATCTTCTTTTTCAGGTCTGATGAAGAAGCAAGAGTTACTAAATATGACTTCAACACTATTGAGTGTATGGATGTTTGGGGTTGTGAGACAGTTGTAACCCTTCGTGACTCCATGAAAGTGTGGAACAAGGCTGTGCAATACTGGGTCGCTATGGTCGTCTACAAACGGTTCCCTATTGTGCCATTGAAGTAAGTAACTCACACACTAACACAGCATAAACATGACCGGGCTCAGTGGATCTCAATATATGTGTAGAAAAAATTTGTTTGAAAAGCCAAAAATTTTTTGATACATCTTTTAAATTATTGCTATATCACTGGGAATTAGATAACCTGCTGTAAAATGTACTATTATTGATTTGTAAGTGACTGCAAAACATTAATTATGAAGGCATTATATTTTTACATAAAATATATGCATATAATTACATAACATATTATTTTTATTTTCAGAATCCATGCTGCGTTATTTGTCTCTGTGATCTGGCATGGTTTCCACGCTGGCTACTTCTTCTGCATCTATTTCTGTCCGTTCTACTTGATGGCCGAGGATATATTCTACAAGCTGTACTACAAGAATGCTACTGGGATGGTCTGTATTTCTTTTTTGTCTTGTTTTTGTGACCTTAACGTATCATCTATCACTACTTGTCTTCTTCATTTGCACAAAAATGTCTTTTGGTCTCATACAAAAATACTGATATCTTGCTCGTATGGTTCCATTACAAATGAGGTACCAATTTATTTACCTATTGCATAGCTTTTATCGCGGCATCCGAGTGCGGCGGCCGAATAAAGAAATTCCGTAACGCCAAAACCTAACGCCCTACGATCGGCACTGTATACTGCTGACATGCTCACAAACACCGTCTCTGTCTGTCAGTTGTAAGATTACAGCACGGTGTTTGTGTATGTGCGACTAGACGTATGCGAATTGTAATTGCATAAGTTGATAAAAAATGCTATGCAATAGCTTTATCGCGGCAGGCCCCGAGTGCCACATGTATTTTTTCTTGTTTGCGATTTCTAGACACAAGTAGAGCAGGTATGAATTTCTTGATGATCCGCAACCATACTTTAGTAGATGTATGTGGTTGCTATATAATGCTAATTCACTATTTGTTACATAAACTATTTACAATCACGACATGTTATTATGGATATTTATCGTCTCCATAATTACTGGTTTTATTATTTGTTTGACATTGAAGACATTGTAACTTCTTTTACCTTGAATTTGTTAAAAGTTTTCATGTTGGAACCACTGTATGCAATCTGATATTAAAACATTATCAAATATATTTATCCTTTTTAAGATTCTTCTAAGATACCCTGCATTAGAACTATATAAAATATTTTTAGGGCCAATTCACACCGGATCGGCAGCGGCCGGCAGCGGCGCGAAGAGGCGCGGCGAGGCCGGCAGAGGCGGCTCGCGTCGCCGCGGGCGGCCGCTTGTGGACGCTCGCAGTCGCTGGCGGCCGCGCGCTACCTTCAGAGCGCCGCACAGTGGATCAAAAATCGAGTTTCATAGACATAGGAACTTGAATTTCCAGATGTCATTTTTTTGGGATGAAATATGTTTTCCTAGTTGTTATTACATAATAAAATGTAAAAAGGCTCATCTACGTGTAATAATAAGGGAGTAATAATTTTTTTAAGAAATTTGAGTGTGGAGCCGACATGAAAAATGAGGATGATATCTCTGGAATCGCATTATATCCTCACACACTATTATAGTACTAATTATTACTCACATTTTGGCATATTTTGTATTACGGCACTATTTGTACTTCATTTTGGTTAAATAAAAACTTAATTCAAATAGAAAGAAGAAAGAAATAATATAATGTGATATAATGTATCAACCCTCTCTTTATCCAGTGTCCCCAGTAACAATTTAAAACTTCCAACTGAATTAAATTAAATTGTCTGGAACTACTTGACATATTCTATTGTTTTTTTGTTAAATGATCCGTGTTCTTTACTTTCATAAAAAAATTGTAACTCCCTTATTATTACACGTAGCTGCGTCTTTTTACATTTTATTATGTAATAACAACTAGGAGACCATATTTCAGCCCAAAAGAATGACATCTGGAAATTCAAGTTCTTATGTCTATGGTACTCGATTTTCGATCCACTGTGCACCCCGCGTCCATCGGCGTAACGTGCTCGCGGCACCTCGAGGCCTCGAGGTGCCTCGAGGCCTCGAGCCACGACGCGCGCGGTCGCGGGAAGCCGCGAGCACTTTCCGCCGACGGTCGCGCGGCGCCTCGAGGTACCGCGCGACCGCCCGCGGCGCCTCGAGCCCTTTTGAAGTTTTCAAGCGATACTAGTAGTTATAATATAACTACTACTACTACTAATTTTAAACTTTATTTACATACATATTATGTATGTAAATAAAGTTTAAAATTATTTCACACTAAAAGTGCTCTTCGCGCCGCTGCCGATCCGGTGTGAATTGGGCCTGGACAATTGGACAAGACAAACAGAATAATATAGCTATGTATATTAATATATAATTAATACCTCGATCGTGGCAATTGCAGACACAATAGCTTTTCAATTGTTATGCGGTACCTGGGTGCCACTTGGAAGTCGATGGGTTATTAACTGAATTGGCTTAATATAAAATAGTATAATATAGTTTAGATATACGCCATGATTAAGGAAAGCAGGTTAAAAAAATATGAAATTGAATGTAAAAAAACCTATTTCTTTTATTACAGAAAAAGAAAGTCATCGGTTTTATAATGTGGTTCCTGCGTTCCCACTCCGAGTCATACCAAGCGGCAGCGTTCCTGCTTCTGACATTTGATCGTATATGGATATACTATTCTTCGCTGTACCACTATTGGTATGGTGTATGGCTCGTTTTCCTCATTCTTGGACTGATTTTGAAGAAAGTACACAGGGCGTAAGAGTTAAGATAAATCTTGCAATTTATAATTATCGTGAGTTTTTTAGTATAATATTTTTTATGAATTTATAACTTGTGTTCAAATGTTATTTATGTTGTTATTTTTTTATTTTTGAGATTTTTCATTATTTTTTTGTGGTTATTTTTTAATTTACTTATAATGTTTTTATTGCAACAAAATCAATGCAACAAAAATTTAAGTGGCTTAACACATTTTTAATGGGCTAAAATGAGGTCACGAATTTGTTTTCTAGTTTTATCTGTATTTATTATGGGTCCATTTTATTCCTGTAATTTTTTTTTCACATTGAAATCATGTTTAAATGGTTGATTGGATCCTTTAGGATTTGCTCAAGGGGACTCTTTTATTGGGTAGTATTAAGGTGACTTTTCGATCTTTACCGCAAGCGCAAAATGCAACTTTATGACACAGCCTAATAGGTTTTATTTTGCCGCAGCGGCACACGCCACCGCTGCTTTGTAGTGGCGTATAGCAAAATCAAACCTATTACCTGTGCCATTAAGTGGCATTTTATTTGAATTACCCGAGTGGTACCTTTAGGTTTTAGAAATGGGGTACAATCTCAGAGTTTGATCGAAACCTTCATGAATTATTGTAGCTACCTCTACCTCTACCATGAGTTTAATACTATAGTATTTATCGATACTCGATACCGACTACGTAAATATTTAGTATGGCGATTTCAGTTCCGCAAGTGACCGCTAGAGGCACTGTAAAATTTGCCATAAGTACTAAAAATTTACGTAGTCGATATCGAGTATCGATAAATACTATAGCTTTAAATTCATGGTAGGGCTGCTGGCAATAAATCATGAGGGCGCTAGTAGTGCAAATTTGGATTATGCACATTCTTTTGTTTCTATACAGATGATACAAGAGTATGCTATCATACCTCTTTCAAGGTATTTATTTGGCGATAAACATTATAATTTAATAATGTAAATAAACAACTAACACGCGGGATTGTTTACAAGTTGTCAGAAAATGTAAAACTATTTTATTCGTTGTTTTACAAAATTTTAATTTAATGTCTTAGTGTAGTGTGCCAAAACATGTATTACTACTATAAATTATTGCTTTGAAATTGTTATCATTTTTTAATCTTGTTAATTTTTTTGCACAGAACCTCATTTAAAGTCATATTGTACTGTACCGTATGTAAAGTTGTGACAAAATTATTTTAATAAAAGGAATAAAAACTGATATATATAATAATGGAAACGTTAGAATGATTACAGGTTGAAAATAAGACTAAAGTCTGTAAGGCTACATAATTTATGAATTTAGGGTGTTTTTAAATCAATTATTGTTAGGTATCAGTATACTTTGTTCAGGGTACCATATATGTGCAATGTGTGCAATGCACACGGGCGCCATCCTCTAGGGGCGCCAAATCGCCATCTTTAGGGGCGCCAAAACCAAGGACCCAAAAAATTTGACTAAAGGGGCGCCAAAATCCTTTTTTTGCACACCGCCAGTAGCCCTTACGGGGGCCCTGACTTTGTTATACTAAATATTATCAAAAGGCTCGTGGTGTATTGAGATTTCGATATTTGAAATCTTTAAGATGTGGCTACAGAAAAAAGGGTTATAGGAATGTTAAGATAAGTTTTATAACTTACAGCTTTGCCGCAAAGAGTTAACAAAAAAGGTGTCTTTTATTATTTTTGGCGTTAAATCCTTAAGTATGGCAACACTTTAAATAATATTTACACTTTTGGGCCAGGCTGTACAAAGATAATATAATTCGAATTACTGTAAACTTCTCAACATAATGAAATTTATAATTAGTCATACTACTATAAACACTGGATGAAAAAAAATTGGGATTGTTTAAAATGTCTATTGACATTCAGATATCCATATTTATATTATAAATAATGTCTGTGTAGTTTTCGGGTTACATTATATTACTTGGTACGGCAAAAATCCGCCTCCCTACAATTTGTATGGAAGCGGAAATCCGCTGCGCCCTGACACAGTGTGCGATACGCGCATCCGCTTCCATACAAATTGTGTGGAGGCGGATTTTTGCTTTGAGCCCCGGCACCGCCCGTCTCAGTGTGCTCACTCCTTTACGGTCTTCAACTATTTCCTTAGAAACTAAAGTTTCTCAATTAGTGATAAATGTGCAATTCATATTAGTCTCAATGAAGATATTGTGTATCTTGTATGACTTGTAGATGTGTATTGTAATAAGTTCGTAATATATACACTGTGTCATTATATAATGCATTTAATGGATCATGACATTCTTACTACGTAATTTATATTTATAATTAAAAAATGTCAAGGTAAATTTTGAAACTTTTATTTATTTTCCTTACAGTCATTTTGGGTACCCAAAATGATTGTACATGGGTACAATGGGTACCTGAATTCAGGTACCCATTGTTCTAAGTTAAACCGCAATTGCTTATATAACCTATTTGGTTAATAAAAAACAAATAGGTTATATAAACAATGAGCATTTAAGTGTTTATATAACCTATTTGTTTTTTATCTGATTTTTTTTCTAATTCTAATATACTTAATAACAAAAAAAAAAACTCAATCATGCAACCTATACTAAAGGCTAGTAACAACACTGGTATATTATGGTAACATTTATTAGAACATTTAAACAATGTTAAGGCACAATAAATAGTATCAGACGGTAAAACACTGGAAGTACTGTTGTATGAGGTACGTCACAAGCATTGTCACGCTGAAAAAATACAATATAATGGTATTAGGCATGGCACCTGAGAAACTGGTATTGAGTATTACGATTAAAGCTATTTGAAATTCTTAGAAAGTAACATTCTTTGGTGGCCAGATCATGAAAAAAAAACTACTATATGTAGTAGTTTTTTTATATGTAATTATTATGCTCACCCCTTTCTTAGAAGACTATTTTTACTTTGGACTTTGCCTAGCAAAAAAATGTTAGGGTAAATTCAGACCGCAACGCAACGCGTTGATGCATTTATAAATTTGTACTTCGACAGATTTCAATTGCGTAAGAGCCTGTCCACACGGGCGTTGCGTCGACGCAGCGCTGCCGTTTGACGCATAGCCGGCCACACGGGCGCTGCGTCATCGCAGCGTTATTACGAAGCAGTCTTAACGCTGTCCGTCATATGTGCGTTGCGCGCTGCAGTCACAACGTAGCGCGCCATGTGAACACATTGGTTATTTGTATGTAAAACAACGCAACGGCAGCGCTGCGTCGACGCAACGCTGACGCAACGCGCCGTGTGGACTGGCTCCTGCAATTCTGTCAAATCCATACAAATTTAGAAATGCGTCTATGCGTCGCGTTGCGGTCTGAATTGACCCTTAGACAAAGAAAAATATATTGACATCTAATTAAAACTTGCTTATTAAGGGGCTTTTCTGGTTCGTAAAATGCTATTATTTCTATGACAGCCATTCAAAGTTTTCGTTTTATAGGTAAAATATAAAAATGTTATTTTCTCACTAGCACTTTTGAGTCATCTATAAAAATCTAGTGCTAATATTTGTGACCAGAAATCTTGTGGTTTAAAATAATCTCTTAAATCAGGACTCTAAATTCAAATACTTATAAAAATATTTAAAAATTTTTAAATACTACTAGTAGGTAAAACATTGTAACAGAATATTCGTGCATATTATTAAAATTATATACAGTGCAGACTCGACAACAACAAAAGCTAGTTGCAAATAATTGTAAAGTGTAATTTACCTGCAGCGCTTAAGAACCTTCTAATATTAGAGCAACTGATATTTTTACTTACTTTTTAAAGTATACTTACATTATTATTAATATTCAATTATTCATATTAGCATTGCCACATCGGAAAATACATTGATACTTGTTACTGATTGGTTAGACTTAGAAAATAACTTAGGCCTATAAACACGGCAAACTTATTCGGCAAGTTACACAAAAAGTAAAATACATATTTTAAAAACATTTTGGTGGTGGTATAAATCTTATTTAAAAATTTTAGATTCTTTGAGATTCATACATAATATTACTGTGATATTTTCATATACCTTTACAATATTAGTTTATAAAATCAAAGTTATTATATTTATAACCAGAAGTCCATGTTATTTTGTTATAGTGCTACATAATTTGTTACCTTTCACTTCACCAAGTTAGAGTTCATATAAACAGGCAAGTCAATTGATAGCGAAATAATATTGCAGTGTTACAGATTTTTACATTTCTGTGCGTGATATTATAATAATAGGGATGATGACAAGGTCAAAGATTAGCGAATTTTGTTAAAAAAATAAAGAAATCACGGTAAGAAATAAGTGTTCCCAAAATTTCAGCTTGATAGCATTTGTATTTTTTTTGTTAAGCGCCTTCAAAGTTGGATATTCAAGTCGATTTTTTTTAAAATTTTAATATTTGTATACAATTCGATAACTTATGCAATCAAAACAACTTTTGTTATGAAACCACTTTCATAAACGCAATATTTAATATACCTGTCGAACAAAATTGTCTCCCGATGCGTACAAACTACGAAAGATTGACGTCATACTTTCGTAGCACTTTGTATGGAGCGTTTCGGGCAGGTCTTTTTTATGAGATATTTGAATTGTCATATATTGGTGAATTTTAAGCTATCAGAGTCATTCTTTCAACGATGTTTCTATTTTTTAAGTGTCTTTCAATTACCGATAAGAAAAAAAAAATAGTCATCATGCCTATTAATAAAAAAAAATAATAATAAGAAAAAACAACAATAAGCACTACATAGATAATAAAGCTAGGCTCGCCATCAGAATACTTGGCTGTCTTAAAATTAGTGGAAAATAAGTCTAAGCAGATCATGCAATGCGTGGATAGAGAAGCCTCGCCATATACAGGGTATTTACCCAACGTTCCAGCCGTAGGAAACCGGCTTATTAGTGGTGGCGCCACTGTGTTGGGCGTAATTCTTGTTGTAATTCCTATTCTGGTTGGGCGGCTGCACCGGCGGGTTGCCTGATGGAGAATTTCGGGGGTTAGAGTATGACGAGTAGTTGGGATTCTCCATGATGGGCCTGGTGTTGAAGAGGCTATTCAGATTGCCGCTTTTGGACAAATTACCGAGGACGTTGCCGAAGATGCTGGAGAGGGATCCGCCCTGGCCACCCTGGCCCTTGGCGAAGTTGTTCAGCGTGCTCAGGATGCTGTCTACTGGACTCTTGCCTCCGGAGCCTCCAAAACCGAAACCGCCAGTGGAACTGGAGCCGCCGTGGTTCGAAGATCCGCCGTAGGGCGAACTGCCTCCGTAGGGCGAGTTTCCACCGTAGGGGTTGGAGCCTCCGAAAGTTGATCCCCCAGTGCCACCGTACGGGTTGGATCCTCCAAAAGTGGAGCCGCCCGAGCTGCCGCCATAAGGTGAGTTGCCTCCATACGGAGAATTTCCCCCGCTAGAATGACCTCCATACGGCGAGTTGCCACCGTAGGGGTTGCTACCACCGTAGGGGCTGCTTCCACCGTAGGGGTTCGAGCCTCCGAAGGTGCTCCCACCGCTGCCACCATATGGGTTGGAGCCACCGAAAGTGCTCCCACCGCTGCCACCGAAAGTGCTCCCACCGCTGCCACCATACGGCGAGTTGTTGTTAGTGGGCGGGGCGGGGGCGGGATAGCTCGGCGGAGAGTCGTCTCTAGTCGGTGACTGCGGCACTGGCTTCGGAGCTGACGGCTTAGCTGGCTCGGAGTGCGATCCTGGAAGTAGGAAAAATATTATGTAAGTATAAAATTTGTAGCTGGCAGATATTTATTTATTAAACTGCAAGTAAGTAGGGCAGACTACGCCATACCTCCAATGCCAACATTAGTATGAAATTGTAGTTGTATTATATTGTATGAAAACTCTTAAATTTCCAATTATGACGACCTCTGTGGCTCAGTGGTGAGTGCGTTGGTAGCTCAAGCCGGGAGTCGCGGGTTCGAATCCCGCCGATGGAACAAAAAGTTTTCAATGTTCCCGGGTCTGGATGTGTATTATATATGTGTATAATGTAATAAAAATCTTAAATATAATATGTATATAGTATAAAAGTATTAAATATATTTCCGTTGTCTGATACCTGTAACACAAGTCCTTTAGGTACTTAGCACGGGGCCAGACTGACGTGGTGTGATGCGTCCATAGATATTAAAAAAAAAATTGGATTTTACCTTAGTTAAAATCTTTCGATTAACCTACTATAGTAAAAGCTTTTGCATTCTATTTTTTGTGTTGAATAGATTCATGTTATTTGTTCAAGGGCTCGCCTCACCTCAATAACCTTTATAACCCACACCCCATACCATTAGTAATTGAGCTTACAGCTAAGTAGCACATCGAAATTTACGGAATAACACACTGCGTGATCATTATTTTGTAGAGCTGTTAAATGACACGAACATCACACCTTCATAACGACAAGCTAGAACGCTTCATAGAATTTGCACTATATACTGCAAATCTCCATAAGTTGTGAACTTTATGAGATGAATCCTTATTTTGTCAACATTTTAACTTTTCCATCTTTTGGCTTCAAGACACTCATTCTCCTCTCCTCTCCTTACACTATTCTTGTCGGGTTAGTTCTCGAACAGGTGGTAGATACACTTACACCTATCGAGTAAAGTGGCCGGACAGTGTTTTCGCCAATTTGATTGGCTAAGAGCATTGTCGCGCCACTCTTCTCGATATGTGTAACAAGGCCCTATGCTGTAGTGTAGAGTGTAGGTGTAGACAATCTTAAAAGTGTTAGTTTTCTTACCATTTTGAAAATAAAATAAAAAAATTCGAGTCACAAGTTTCTATCAGAGGTAGGTACGGAACTATAGCCACAGAATACATATTAGTACAACAGAAGAACCACACCAAAAACCCGTTTAAAGAAATAACGGCTCATGCTACGACACTATAAAGATCAGATTCCGACCGCGCAATGCTAAATTTTTTTCACCTAAAAGTGCGCTCTTTTTCTATCGGGTAAGAAGACTGACTGACTGCACAGACTTAATATGATAATAAAGTTATTTACCTTCAACTTGGGACTTCTTCTTGCAGGTGGGATATGTTCCACAGTTGGATGTCTGTCCGAAGGAACACGCGTCCTCTGCTAACACACACACTTCGCTGTTAAGACACCCAATGTCTCTGCAAGTGCGCCCATATTCTGAAAAAAAAAGAATATTTTATTAGGCATTTCAACTTCAAAAGTTTGCTCCGATTTCACCATTGCACGTTAAAATATGTAATGGTTAGCCGTTTGGCTATATTTCTTGTGCTGCGTATTGATGAAAGGAAGAGCATACAAATAAAGCGGTTGATAAAAACAGGCAAGGCAAAATTAGCACTTTGGCACAACATGTTTACAACATAGACTATGTCCATTGTCCATCTTTTCTCAATATGACAAGTTGAATAAGTCTGCCTTTTGAAAATTAACTTATCACAAAAAACATGTTTCCAAGAAACGGATCATGACACCGACAGGAATCATAAAGGAAAAATCTCGCACCGATCTCTCCAATAACTCCAATTCTAAATTCCCGTATGCATTTGGATTTCCGAATGTAAAATAGTAATCACGTTTGAAACGGATTATTTCCAATAACGTGTTCAGAATAATCGAGATCCACCTTCCGAGTATCATGAATATATTTTATTTCCTGAAAAAAATTTTCTTCGCTGCCGTGACTGGGAATTTGTAGGAAAATTTGCATACACCATATTGGGTTCGCGCCGCGAGTTAATATTACACGAGCAACGAACAGAGGGGCCATTCCGATAGGGTATTTCCAGAACAAATTATAGAGTATCAACTATCAGTATCGACATCGGGATCGAGTATCGGTGTCGAAGAAATTAAGAGGATACACCAGGGGCTAGAGAATGAAAAAAAAGTACTTACGTGTAATATCTATAGCTGTCTCCCTTACCTCAAGCCTATAACGCAGAACGCGATAGAGACAACTGCAGAAAATCAACGATTCGTTGTCCCCTGATTCCTTCTCCAAAACTTAACCGATTTAAGTACTTTTTTCATTAAAGATTAAAGAAAGGCTTGAGCTGTGTTCCAGTTTTTTTTTGTATAATCTAGTCAAATCTGTTTTCTGGATGTTTGAACACAGCGGAAAATCTGGCCATTTTTTTGGGGTTTTGAACGTTCATATCTTATTTAATAATTAAATTATGGAAAAAAAAAGAAAACATAGGGACATTGTATTAGTGGTCGTAGATATTCAGGAAAAAAATTATAACTCTACCGGCACTATCCAGGGAGGAAACAGGGGACTCCTCTTAATGCAGAGCGAAGAGACGAAAGAGTTCGAGAATAATATAATAAAATTACCTTAATGAAGAGTAAAGTTATATCAAAATCTTCAATATTATATTCAAGTTAAGTGATCACAAAAATATCTGTAAAAAAAGTTGAAAAACAAGTGACATCAAAAATATGTAGCATGTATGTAGGGTACACACACCAAAACAACATTTTTTACAATTTTTGTCTGTATGTCTGTCTCGTCTGTCTGTTTGTTCCGGCTAATCTCTGAAACGGCTGGAGCTATTTTGCCGAGATTTTTTTTTGTAGATAGCTAGGTGTAACTTAGGCTACTTTTTAACCGACTTCCAAAAAGGAGGAGGATATATTTTACTTTTTTCATATTTGTTAGCGGACTATCCATCTTTGTTAATATACTATGTTGACGCGGACGAAGTCGCGGGCAACAGCTAGTCGTCAATATAATATCAAGTTGCTTTCGTTACTTTTTCAAATTAAAGATCCTTACTCTTCGTATACATTGGACCAATATCTCTCCCGAACTTAGGAGTTTTCGCCACCAAATTGTTTTTCTCCCTTATCGTTAAACTTAGTATATTACAGAGGTTCCTGTCACAGAACTTGTAAATTACACTCTGCACTCATAATTTAAATGATTGAGAAAACTCGGGGAGGCTAAATAAAAATGTTTCTTTATTATTTTTGCGAGCACAAAAGAAATCTTCGCGAAACTTCGAAAGCAAAACGATTTGCAAGAAGTTAATAAAGCCAGCTGCAAAAATGTATTTATGCTGCCCAATTTTTAATTTGTGCAATGACGCAAGCGGATATTATGTTGTAGGGGGGGGGGGGGGGGGGGAATATAATGACACGCATAGAGTAACAAAACTACTGTAAGCCATACACGCTACGGTCTACCGGATTGATGGATCAGATTGATGGGAAAGTTTTCGTGTAACCTACGTTTATTCCCACACACATTCCGGTCTACATGCGCAGGCATAACTGGTACCTGCACAGGTGGACCTCTGCGATAGACCGTAGCGTGTATGGCACCCACTTATGGGTGCCATACACGCTACGATAGTAATACTTCAGAAATCAGGCTGTGTATGTGTCGCTTACACACGCAGCGCTGAAAACGTTACATTTTATATTTCCGGTTTCTGAGCTTCCTAATTCATTAACGCTTTGATTGGCTATCACTAAAATATTGTAAACCAATCAACAACGCTGTTGAATAGATAAACTCCTGTCAAGAAACCTAAGAAACCGGGCGTTTGTGATTGTTTGTGCAACTTGTGTCGTAACTTTTTAAATCACAATCTAGCTAAGGCAGATACAACTGCAGCCGTCGACACGTCAACGGCTGCAGCCTGCAGTTGTATCTGCCGTTGGCAAGTGCCGTTCGTCTGTAAGAAGCCTAAGCTAATGTCTTGATCAAGTGGAAGCGTTAGTCAGATGCTATGCAGGACATGACCCTAAAATACTGCTATAAGACAATTGACCTTAGGGAAAGGTTCTTTAAAGTGAGAGGAATCCACAATAGTCAATTATATCACGCAGATTCCAAATAATGCCAAAACATTACACTTCATCGCTTTTAATGCGCAAACGCTCTTACGCCAACAATAAAGACGGGACGTGTCTTTCCAATACACGAAAAATACATAAATGTAAAAAAAAATCTTTACAGTGTACCCAGCATGATATATTTCGGGCCTTGAGGGTGAAAACTCAGCAAGTGTCTCGGAAGGCAATAAAATGTTATAAAAAAGTGTCATAAGGAGCCATAGCCCATAACTCACTGTTTTGTTCGCGCTTTATGTGCCAAGTAATGGTATGGAATGCTTGGGTTTTCGACGTAATCACCTTTTATCATCGGGATTATAATGTTCATTGATTTTATCATTATTATCATCTTCATCTTACGGCCGCATTCAGACGTTTAATGATGATTAAACTCCAATTTAATGAAGAATTTGAAAGATAATGGGGCTTATGTTAAAATCATCATTTAATTACAGTTAAGTATTAACGAGCTTTTGCCCGCGGCTTCGCTCGCGTTAAGAAGTATTATTATATACAAACTTTCATCCCCTATTTGAACCCCTTGGGGTTGGAATTTATCAAAATCCTTTCTTAGCGGATGCCTACGTTATAACATCTATCTGCATGCCAAATTTCAGCCCGATCCGTCCAGTGGTTTGGGCTGTGCGTTGATAGATCACTATGTCAATCAGTCAGTCAGTCACCTTTGAGTTTTATATATATAGATATTCGTCTCTGAGTACGACAGTATGTTATTATTTTAGAACTTGTGTAACAAGACTTTCATTATGAAATTGTTTGCTTCAATAAAACCTTTGTCGCTAACAATGTATGAAGTAAACTTTTTAATCTATACAAAGTAAGAAAAACCTTATACAAATATCGGACAGAAAACGTTTCTAAACGATTATAGGCGCATAGATGTAGAGTAGACCACGTGGGAGGGTTTAGGCTACTTTCATTGCGGAAAATGTACCGTTCCTGTGGGATTCTATTTAGGGTCCTTCCACACGACGTTTTTTGCGCACTGACGACGCGAGTTTCTGATGCGCTCGTCTTCTGCGCGTTTTCATCGCGTTTTTGCAGATATAAAGTTTAAAACGTGTCGGCTACCTAGCGTTTGCTGAGCGTTCAACTTGCGTTATCGAATATCGATACAAACGAGCGTAAAGAACGTCGCGTGGAAGGGCCCTTAGCGGGAATACACAGCTATCACAGGTACAATTGATTCAAAAGGACAATGATACTAAGAAGTAAGAGGCAATGTTAAATTCGTTCAAAAGGTCATTGTAAAGGTCACAAGGTAACAACGAGACCACAATACGAGACGCAAGTACATAACAGGAAATGTTTATCTACATTGCCGTACGTACGTTACATTATACTACATAATATAATAAACTATACACTATACAGGCAGTAACATAAAGAGACTCTGGAATGAACTGACCATTACGCGTATTCCCCCTTAAAAGGCCACCAACGCGAGCATACATCAGTCAGAAGAATCATACTTGGAGTGTTCATGGGCGACGGTAGTTACTTTCTATCAGGTCGCTCGTTTGCTTTTTTCATTCGTTTCAAATTCATGATGTTGAGGCATTACTCATAGAAACATAGAAGTCAAAACTCTTTCAGCGCTGCTTTTAACAATAAACTGTATATACAAGAAACTCATAATAAAGCATTATCGCTACTCTATGTTCCACCCTGTATATGTAATTAGTTTCACATAGAGCCTGTCTACGAAAATGAAGCCTACGCTATGAGGAAGGTAAAACAATGTAGGTACAAGGCTGAGCTAAATTTTAAGTCACGATTTTTGCCAACATGAGCAGGCATATTTTTTTTACATGACTACCAAGAGATTCTTGATATTTAAAACATCTTTTGGGATCTTAGAAACAGTTATTTTATAGCGCGACAAAGCAAAACAAAATCTTGTATCTTCTATATTTTTTTACCGCATTTAACCAAATATTTTTTGAGTCAAATTAATGTAAAAGGATTATTCTGCTGAGTGCTATTTTAAGGTACCAATCCATACTTCCATATCCATACTAATGTAAATTATAAATGCGAAAGTGTGTCTGTCTGTTACCTCTTCACTCCCAAACCGCTGAACCGATTTTGCTGAAAAGTATGAAGATACTTTGAGTCCCGGAGAAGGACATAGGATACTTTTTATCCCTGAAAAATGTACGGTTCCCGCGCGATAAACGAGTTTTGGCGCAACGAAATTGCGGGCGTCATCTAGTAAAATAGTAAAATCAAGTGTGACGAGAATATCGTTTTCGTAGCTTATAGGAAGCGGACTGAATCAAACGAGGAACAAAGCTGCATAGCATTATAAGTTATAACAGCAGTGGAATTGGGGTACTGCTTATAATTTTTAATTTCGAAATAAAAGAGGAAGATGCCATATAAAAGGAATGCTATATTACTTTGCTGCAAAAAAAAAAAAAAAACAATATTTGAGGACATACATGGCAACAGCCAACAAGGCTTTGATTAAAAACAAGGTTCTCTATACATGTTTCCTGTTTCTCTATTTGTTTCTTAGTTCAAAGTCCTCGACAGATATGAAATGTGATGTTTAGTACGAATAATAAGAGTTTAGGAAAATGGAATTTATAATCTGGAATTAATTGAATTTTTTTAGGTCAATTTTGAACTAAGATAAGTAAAAAAAAAAAAAGGATTTTGGCGCAATCTCGGCAACGCGGCAATTGTATGGCCAAGGTCGTTTGCTCAGGGGATGCCCTTAAAATAAATAATAATAAACATAACTTACTCTGGAGAAACTGGGTTTTAAGTTTTAACTTTTAAGTTTTGAACACAATACCGCCGTACTCAGAGACATTTAATTATGAATAAATGGGGCTAATGTCAAAATTTTGTATTAATTACATTTAAGTGATTAATGTTCCACACTAAGTGCGGTTAAGTAAAATTTTGAGCAGCAAAATTACAGAATACTCACTCGAATATCCGTCAGCGAAGTATATTAACGCGAAGAGAAGTAAGGAAGTCCTCCAGTCCATGGTGTACCTGTAAATAGAAAGTTTAAATTAAGTTACGACAGCAAAACTCATCATTTTATATTAGTAGAAATACTAGACATCCACAATTCAAGTATCGCACAGGACCCATACATATTATTTTTTATCCTATGTCTTTCCGCGGGACTCAAAGAATCTATACACCAAACTTCATTAAAATCAGTTTAGCGGTTAATTAATTAAATATGTAGAGGTAGCGACAGAACACACTCTCGCCATACTAGACGCACTATACATAAATTAATAAGTCAATAGCTGCGTATGGCAGACTCAGGGCGAGGCAGCTGCTCGACCCGAGGCCGCACAAGTGGAGACGCTGCCTCAGCCGCGCCATGTGGCAAATTCGTTGCCACGGGCCGAGACAATATATTTGGTCGGGTTTTTTGGCGCGCTCAAAGAATCCTCACTCCGAGCCGTGCACTTGGTGGAGACGGGCGAGTCGCCTCAGGTCGCAATGGACAACGAAACTGCAGTTAAATTAATAAAATTGTACGAATGTCATCGTGTTCTTTGGGATCCGTTGAACAAGAAGTATTACTACCTTTTTTGTATAGTTTTTTGGTGTTTTCTCTTTTTTTTATAGTGTTAATGACTATTAAAGCAGCAGCTACTCTACGTGCGTCTGGTGTCATTGCGTTCTTGCTTTACACTGATTTCGGACCAAGGTGAGGCGACATGCCTCACTTTGATCCGTAACGTGCCTCGAGCCTATGACTCGCAGTGAGCAGCCTCGGCTTGCTTCAAGTCGAGGTTGCTCGGCCTGAGGCTGCTCAATGGATACGCAGCTAATCAATTTAAATGGAATTGAAATGGTAAAGGATACTTTTAATGACGAGAATGGGCAATACTTTCTTTTTCGCAATAATGTTCTAGCGACACTGTATTTCCTTGCAGCATTAAATTTTAAGTTATACAGCTGATATTCCATTACAAATTATTAAGACAATTTTACTTTGACACATAAATTACAAACGAACAAAGTTAAGTTTAATTATCTTAAAATTTCTTTGTCTAGAGAAAAAGTTAGAGAATCCGTCTCTGTTAATTAAAAGCAACGGCCGGATTGAATTTACTGTAAATTCTTAAGTATCAACGGCACTGTGAAATTCCTGGGAGATTTTTCGATATTGAACAGCGTGCTGGGTACAGAAAATATTTAAATAATTAAGAAAGGCAACTAGGCAACCGCTATAGGAAGGATAAGGGATGTTTTATGCATTTCCACGTTCTCACGCGAACGACCAATACAAACGATTAAGACTGTATTGTCTTTACGTAATATCTCGCTGGCATTGCTCTACAGTCTGTAGACTGTAGAGAGAGTGTAGACACTCTGCAGTGTATAATAGCAAAAGTCATGTCTCTCTCCAGAGCAGCTTCTAGACTCTAGACTGTAGAGGGACATATTTGTCTATGACTACCCGTGATCGAAGTGATTTGTGCATGCCGAAATCATCTAATCGATCATGGCGACAATCATAGTAATCCATCATGAGAGCAGCTTTTATATGATGTAGGTAATTGAAAAATACGGACACGAAGGGAAAAAAGTACGTGGTGATATAAGTCAATATTAAAGCTAGTTTTCCATCAGTCTGATACCACTTCTGATACTAAAATATAGTAAACAACGATTCGATTTTTATCAGTGCCAGTACCCATTGTTATACACCATCTATTTCCGTATCAAATATCAATCCATCACATCAAAAAGTAATTCTCACGCTAATATTAGCATTTGAGTCAACAAAAGATGCAATTTTCGCGCAATATAATATTATGCAATAAAGAATTGACGAATAAGGGACAGCCAGAAAGAGAAAGATAGAGAAAGAGATGGTAATATCATAATATCAAATGTATGCGGTATGCGGCATCCGTGTTATAAGACGCCAACCGCCATATAGCTTCCTGTTACTAGCAAAGAGCAATGGTGAAAATGTATTCAGCGAGAGATTTTTCAAATACCAGTCGTAGGTAATGGAAATTCCTCGGCGGCTTATGCCTCAAGTTATAATAGAAGAAATTTCCTCCGTCGGAATGTGGAATTGAAAAGGCAACTACAATGAAAATGTATTTCGCATTAAGAAGCCACAAAAAAGCGGAGTTTACGCAGATATTATTTGACGACCTCTGTGGCTCAGTTGGTGGGCTGTTGGTAGCTCAAGCCGGGGGTCGCGGGTTCGAATCCCTGTTTTCAAAGTTCCTGGGTCATGGATGTATATTAAATATATGTATCATATAATAAAAATCTTAAATATATGTATAGTATAAAAGTACCTATTAAATAATATATTACCGTTGTCTGGTACCCGTAACAACTCCTTCAGGTACTTAGCACTGGGCCAGACTGACGTGGTGTGGAGCGTCCATAGATATTATTATTATATAACTTTGTTTGAATAACAATATTTAGCTGTTTTTCCTGATTTTTTAACTTTTTTGTAAGGAGTAATTTTCTTAATGGTTAACGACAAATCATTAACCAGTCAACTTGAATTGGTATTAGGTATGAAAAGGCAAAAAGCGTTAAGCGTGGTAAAAAAAAAAATGGACCAATTCGGTGCTGTTTGTAGTCAATTTGAAATTTTAAGTGCGAAATGAAGATTTTACTGATTTTACACAAATACATATGTATACTTGCTGCCCAATATCCTTTTTGAATTAAAGGTTTATTACTGCATGCAACCTTATCGAAATACAAACGCCAGGTTTCGGTACAAGACTTCTGCGTTGGGACTTGGGCTAGAGAACGTGATATCGATTTCCACTTAAACCGGTCCTCGCACAAGTCTTGATGTGATATTACGCCCGTTGAGACTCAAAGCGCCGCTACAAAGGAGCCACAGTGTGAACGGCGAATTCAAACCGTGTCTATATTTTTGTTTTCTTATTTTGCATCACAAAAGCAAAAGTTTCACCGGTAAGTGGCTAGAAACCGGAAGCTACATACGGAACAGAATAGACACGTAATTTTGGTAACATAGGAGATATTATGTGAGTATTGTAAAGAGGGTTTTACCACACATTACTAAATTGTTACTACATAAGTTTACCAATAATTCTTGAAAAGATTTGGAACCCGTTTCACTGTAATCATCCTTAATTTTTCCTTTCAAATGTATTGTAGATACTAGTATGAAACATATTTTTCGCAACGTTAAAAAATTCGGCCAAGTGCGAGTTGAACTTGCGCACGAAGGGTTCCATACCATTAAAGAACAAAAAAAGGAAAAAATGTGTTTCTTGTATGGGTCCCTCAATTATTTATTTTATTTGAATTTTATTATTAATTATTAAAGTATACATACAATTGAGTATTTTGTGAATATTTCAGGTATCTATTGCCATCATTTATATCGAGCTAAAATGGCAAATAAATCACGTTTCTTGTATGGGAGCCCTTAAATGTTTAATTTATTAGGTTTTAAGTATTTGTTGGGTACGGAACCCATATCTTTCACATCATATGTTTACTTAGCTCTATTGTTTTGTGCGAACGTTGAAAAGAACCCATCATCACTAACTTCAATATTGCCTTCGATCAAATATTTCAGAAATATTTCATCGAAGTATATTGCTGATCGTCGCATGCGTTTGGAAAACAAAACGTCAGCGTACATAATTGCCGCTCAGCGTTGTACATTCCTCAGTGTCAGATTGGTTCACTTGAATATCGAATCAGCCATTGAGCGATGGCATAGGAATAAATCTACGACTAGCAGAGAGTATAAATCGCCGTGAGCGACGACAGACAGCGTGCCGATGACATAATAAATGTCGCTCCACCGCACCAGCAAAAAGTGGCATTATGGGGGAAAAATCGAAGATTGGCCTAATATTACACGTATCAATATTATCATGATTCCGTGATAATATTGATGGTGTAAGAGGCCGTATCGCAGGAAACGTAACGCCCATACTTCAACCGTTTTGAATTTGGTTCCTTTTCGCACACTGCGATATGGCAATAACAACGAAACACCTCAAATTTACGAAATAAAGCCGTTGACATTGATTGTGACTTCTATATTTACACAAAATTGTGTACCGAATACATGCATAAAGTATGCACTATGCATGTATTCGGGTCACATTTTATAGATTCGCGGACAAATTTTTTGACACAGTTACTCTACCTTAGTTTTTTTTATTCGTAGATCATGACAATATCACAGAGATTTTAAAAATTCTTGAAGTCCACGCGATTAAGGCACAGGCAACATTACGTCCGAGCTTACGTCACGTTTTTTTTTTTTATGAAATAAGGGGGCAAACGAGCATACGGGTCGCCTGATGGAAAGCAACTTCCGTCGCCCATGGACACTCACAGCATCAGAAGAGCTGCAGGTGCGTTGCCGGCCTTTTAAGAGGGAATAGGGTAATAGGGGAGGGTAGGGCAGTGAAGGTATTAGGGGAGGGTAGGGAAGGGAACAGGGGAGGGTAGGGAAGGGAATAGGGGATCGGGCCTCCGGTAAACTCACTCACTCGGCGAAACACAGCGCAAGCGCTGTTTCACGCCGGTTTTCTGTGAGAACGTGGTATATCTCCGGTCGAGCCGGCCCATTCGTGCCGAAGCATGGCTCTCCCACGTTTAGATATAATAGTCAGGGAGCCCTAGAACAATTTTTTTTTTATTACTATCAAGCAAATTTTTTGCGAGTAGCTTCATTTTGATAAGACGAACAATATTTTTATCTGCGAAAAATCTTGAAAGTGGTAGCTAACAGAGATAGAAAGCAAACAAAACTTGGTTGACTACAGAATCCCAAAAACGGAACCCTAACCAGTTGATTTTTTGTATATTGGTAGGTTAATAGTTATTTAATTTAAGAGAAACACTGTCCTACAAATAGAACAATCCATATTTTAGGACCATCAAATCAAAGTATGAAATTTCTGTTAGCTACCACTTTCAAGATTTTTCACAAATAAAAATGTTGTTTGTTTTATCAAAATGAAGCTACTCACAAATAATCGGCCAAGTGCGAGTAGGACTCGCGCACGAAGTGCTCCGTACCGTAATAGATGAAAAATAGGCGAAAAATTGTGTTTTTATATTATTTTAATATTATTCTTTTACCTACCCTTAATTTTTTATTTTATTTTAATATTATTCTTAAATATTGAAGTAAACATATTGTGAAAATATCAAGTGCCTACCTGTTGCCATTATTGATATGGAGCAAAAAAGGCCAAAAAATTCACGTTTGTTGTAACTTGTATGGGAGCCCCCTTAAAATATTAATTTTATTTTATTTTTAGTATTTGTTGTTATAGCGGCAACAGATATACACAATCTGTGAAAATTTCAGAACTCCAGCTATAGCGGTTCTTGAGATACAGCCTGGAGACAGACAGACGGACAGACATACATCGAAGTCTCATGAATAGGGTCCCGTTTTCACCCTTTGGGTACGGAACCCTAAAAATTAGCTTGATAGTAATAAAAAAATTGTCCTAGTGCTCCCTGACTATAATGCGGAGACGCGAGATAAGAATTATGGTCGTTATGAATATAGAGTGGAAGTAAAACGCATCTATCGTAAAGGTGTTTGTTAGCTTATAATGATCACGTAGAGCAGTTAACATGACTAGCACCAACTTACTCTACATTTGAAAATAGAACGATTCATATCCGATTTTTGATATGGACTATTTTTTAATAAAAAAGGAGGCAAACTAGTAAACGGGTCACCTGATGGAAAGCAACTTCCGTCGCCCATGGACACTCACAGCATCAGAAGAGCTGCAAGTGTGTTGCCGGCCTTTTAAGAGGGAATAGGGTAATAGGGGAGGGTAGGGAAGGGAAAGGAATAGGGGAGGGTAGGGAAGGGAAAAGGGTAAGGGATTGGGCCTCCGGTAAACTCACTCACTCGGCGACACGCCGGTTTTCTGTGAGAACGTGGTATTTCTCCGGTCGAGCCAGCCCATTCGTGCCGAATCATGGCTCTCCCACGTATAAGACTACCGCTATTCTCTCTCAAAGTCAGCAATATTCTCATTCTTTCAAGGCGTTTCCAAGTTCAGTGAAATTCTTTCATTCCAGTGAACTATTGATCAAAGAATGAAGTTTTGTTAATCAACTCCAAGTTTCGATCACGCTAAACAATTTTGAGCTACATTTCAATTGATTGCAGGAAAACAAGGCAGTAGTTGCTAATTAAATTTGCATGTTTTACGCACCGGAGCCTAGAGGCATCGCTGTGATTTTAATAAACCAATAGGGGCCTCTTGTTATTATCTTTCATGTAGTTTATATTAAATTTATTGTTAGTATTTATTATTGTTAGTATAAATCATAAAGGTGTACTTGACACTACGACTTGACATGAGACAATCTTAAGACGACATCGTTACGAAACACATCTTCATGCGTTTTGTATAGCAATAGTTTGTCTTAAGACTGTCTTATCTTACTCGTAAGTTAACCTAGCTCTAAAGCTTCTCGACTGTTAATTTCGTGATGAAGACCTAGCATTTTAACGACGGGTAAATATTTCATCTCCTACAATTCAGCATCTAATGAACATGCTAGTATTTAAATAATACCACCAACTTAATATAACATCTTAACAAAGTTTGAGCAGTGCATGTAGTGGCGTAGCTAGGTAACCGAGGACCTCGGGGCAAGAAGTAAAGTAGGGCCTAGTCAGAGGCAAGTGGCAACGCAACTAGAAAGACGTATATTTCATGTGGGCAATCTGATAAATCTGATTAGAGTCGTATATTATTAGGAAATTTTAGGTCTTTTTATTAACTTTTGCAATTTAAAATCTAATTACTTGAACACTTATTATTTCACAGATACCTCTTAAAAACGACGACTAATAAACATTCAAAATGTAGATATTTAAATTTTATTTTCTTTGGACAACTTACAGCTACATTTTAATAACAATTGAAGAATTAGATTGTAAATGAGAGATTTAATGAAACAATTTGATCGTAAAATAATTTGGGGGGCCCCGGGCGTCGCTCCACCTTGCCCCTTAGTACGCCACTGGGTGCATACAAACTATCCGACGACACATGTATTGCACACGTCCGTCGCCAAGTTTATGACACCCGGAGTCCTGGAGCAATTTCGTCCGAAACTGTTCGCATAACCTCGTTACCAACTACTGGAAGTAAACGTTTTGCGGATTATGACCAACTTGTGTCCTTATTGAAACCTGTTTCTCCTTGTTTTTGTTCATCAGCCGTCAGCAATCCGTTTCAGTTGCAATAAGGATAATCCTTGCGGAATATCAGATGAGATGCTTTTAAAAGTGGGACAGGTGATCTTAAAAAGCTTTAATAAAATTTTGAAAATATGCATCTGGGGAAGCCATTAATATTATGTTGTGATACTATTCTTACTAGAGATCGCCCAATTGTCGAAATTCGACCTTAGTTTCAACGACATTAGGACTACTACCTATATTTTGTAAAAAAATATTGACTATCATATTTTTTTCAACTTTTGTCTCTGGGACTTAGCTAATCTCAGACTGGCCGTGAAGCATTGTCTAATAGTATCTAAGATTCAATAAAAAAAAACTATAATCCATTTTCAATTTGTCACCTTGTTGTCAACAGACTTCAACCATAAATAAAAGAGTATAATTCGTATGTATAGGCTTGTCACTCAAAAATCTGTCATTTTTCCTAGTGTGTGATATGTTTTATTTGTTAAAAAATGTGTGATAAAAGCATAATTTCAAAATAATATTAGCTCGATGCACTCCTTCACCAATTCACCATATAAACTACGAGGGCTGCTATTTATGTATCCGGAATTAAAAAAAGAAACAAACATATATCATTTAATATGGTTTTATTGCTTTTCAAAATATTCGCCGCGATGATCGACACACTTTTGCATACGCTGGAACCAATTTTCATAGCACTTTTTCCATTCTGATTGAGGTATCTCCAAAACGTGCATTTTGAACGCATCAACAGCCTCTTCGCGGCTCGAAAAACGTTGACCACGTAATTTGTTCTTCGCGTATGGAAATAAAAAGAAATCGTTAGGTGCCAAATCAGGGCTGTATACGGCGGATGACCAGTCAATTCGATCTTTTGACCCTCCAAAAACTGAGTTGTTTCAGCTGAGGTGTGACAGCTAGCATTGTCGTGATGTAATATGATTCTGCGTTGTCGGTTGTCCTTTCTTATTTCTTCAAAGACTTCTGGTAAACAAATGGTCGTATACCATTCAGAATTAACCGTTTTACGATTCTCTAATGGCACTGTAGCCACATGTCCATTAATTCCAAAAAAACAGGCGACCATTTGCTTCAAAGTACTTTTTGCACGAGTAACTTTTGTTGGTTTCGGCTCATCTTGGAACACCCACACCGTTGACTGTTGTTTAGTTTCGGGGTCATATGCATAGATCCAAGATTCATCACCTGTGTAGATATTATAAACGGCTTTTGACGTACCACGGTTGTATTTTTTTATCATTTTTTTGCACCAATCGACACGAGCCCGTTTTTGATCGATTGTCAAGTTGTGCGAAATCCAACGCGAACATATTTTTTTTACAGCCAAATGTTCGTGTAATATCTTATGTATGCTCGTCATACTTATGCCTAAGGACGCCTCTATCTCGCGATATGTAACATGACGATCACGCATTATTAGTTCCCGCACAGCATCTATATTTTGTGGGACAACAGCTGTTTTTGGGCGACCTTCTTTATTTTCATCCGTGAGCATAGACCGCCCACGATTAAACTCACTGTACCAGTGATAAACAGTGGTTTTTGATGGTGCTTCATCTCCAAAAGTTGCGGTGAGTTGAATAAAGTACTGTTGTTGATTTAGCCCACGCCGAAAATCGTAGTAAATCATTGCACGAAAATGTTCACGCGTTAAATCCATGGCAAATGAAGACACGCAATTTTCAAAATGACGCCACAATGGAAAAATAATTGACAGTCACATGAAACAAAATGTATTCTTCAACCAAAGAGTTATATTTTCAAATGTTGTAATTACTTTTTAAATATTGTTCTTGTAAGTGGCCAGTTCCGGATACATAAATAGCAGCCCTCGTATAACTGCAAAATTTCATTCACCTACGTTTCCCCATTTTTCGTCAAAACGGATACAAAGTTTTTGGCTCACATATTAACATACATAAAAGTTTGTATAATTTTTATGTATGTTAGTCATTAAGGTATATATTGTATGGGCCTACGTAGCCTGATTTAAATAAATAAATAAAATAAATAAATTAATATATACAGAATACGAGCTTTGGCAAAATACTAAAATATTGTATTTGATTTTTACAATTATTTGGACGCGGATACTTCAATTTCATGGAGATGAGTAGGATACGATCACTATGGTTAAGTATATACCAGAATGTGTTATATATATAAAATTCTTGATATATCAAGAATTGTTGGTTCCTAATGTAATATATATATATAATAATACTTATTTTGAAACCCAATATTGAGAGCTTATTGCATAACATTTACTTTGCCAGTAAAGCTAACGTTCAGCCGACATGGCCTTGGCGTATGATATTTTGTGGGATCAATAATTTCAAAATCATCATGAATCTGAACATGATTCGTTTATGTTTCTTTTAAGCGAATTTATTCCTTAAGGACAGAGCAAAAATAGGATGAAACTTAAGTAATATATAAATTAAATTTGTAAGTATTACTACCAGTAACCAGTTACAACTATATCGACATACAAACTATGATTGTGATATTCTTTTAATTCATTGTCTGCGTACTATCCGTACTTGGTTACAATTCGATACATTGTTGACTTAACCCATGTCGTTTCTGGAATGTTATCAGCTGGGTAATTTGTAACGTGCATTATGACTAATTGTTATACGGAATTCAGCCTTGGTATCCTCTTTGAATCATTTGGTAACACGAGGGAAACACACACTACAAAAGGCTTATGGTAAGAAAAGACAATAATTTTACACAGAAAATTTTGCTATAGCCTTATGCGGCTTCTTGACGTTTGCTCATCAAGAACCAAATCAAGCTACAAACGTCATTGAGCATGCATGACCCTTTTCCAACCACGGTTACTTATCATGGTCCAAACTAGAGCATAAACTAAGAACGTAATACTTCCGAAAGTACCTGCAATAACACTCCAGGTAGGTTTGATGTCATTCCGGACATAAGGGGTGCGATAAACATAAAAGTAAATCATGCAGAACAGAGCCAGGGGTCGCCCAAAATCCGACCACGGTTGGCCACGCCACGAAGCCGAAACGGCAGGTCCTTTTAAATAAAACCTCATATTTATTGCCACCAGTTTTAATAGAAATCCGATCCATAAAATGTCTAAGCGATGACCGGAATTTATTTATGATTTGGAAGCGGGGGAACCAACTATTTTTAGAAATTTCGGAGTTGAATGTGAACTACGAAGGGCATTAATCGCGTTTTTAGGGCAATTATAGTACAAACACCAGCAAAAAGATTTTTTTTTGTTGCGCAGGGGAAACCCATCATGGGTGCCCCGGGTTGGGGATGTGCCTCAGTTAAAAGCTGAAGCACGGGTATGTGGGACTCTTATCCACTAAAACCACCTGCGGTTTGCCTTCAGCCGTATATGGAGGGATGTCCTGGATCTGTCTAACACAGGATTCCCTCTACGACCAGCCGGTCTACCTCAAAAGGGACCGGACTTCCACCAAAGTTCCCATCCTGACCCGGAGCCCCGTGGAACGGAAGTTGGAGGTTCGCATAGCGATGCCTCCGTACTCCTGTCCTACGCAGGCGGAGCGGAACGGAGGATGGATCATCCTCTCTGTTCCGCTCCGCGGCCTCTTTCTGCGAAAGGGCGGTTTCACAGAAAGAGAGCAAAAAGATACCTCAATGTAGGATAACCTTACCTAACCTATACCTAACAATCCGCATGAGCAGAATTTCCAAGTTTTACGTTCTTCTACCTTCATCAAAATCTACCCAAACCATAGCATGAGAACTGTCTCTTCAAGAATGTATTAGGGTTGCATGAGTTCTGCTTAAAATCCAGAACTCATCGAAGTTTCTCATTATACCAGGAACGCATAACTCGCTGTGAGTATACCGCATGAGGCTTTAACTTTAAAAGTCTAATTACCACGGGGTCCCGGGTCTCTTGACTCTTGTTCCAGTGTGTTTATTGCAACTTAACTTAGATAGTTATAAAAGCTCAGTAATTATTCTGAGGAGCTTTATTGTGCTTAATAAGATAAATTGCGTAATTATCTCCCTGTTCCAGGAATCTCGAGACTTCCACTTTATAGCTTTGATTTTGTTTGTGAGCTTAATGCACACGTTAAAGGGCGTTTATACAGAAACTCTAAGACTTTCTGAATAAATGCCGGTTCAGAATTTAATGAGCAACGTTTGAACTTCTGAATATTATATGTCGTTTCGTTCAGCGATTCCAAAAAATACTTAACCGCATGTGACTCCAGACAAAAAGTAGGGTGAAGTAAAACAACAGACACATTAATCGTTGCTATTAATGGCAGAATTCAACAAAACCTATTACCTAATCACCAACTGAAGCGTGATTAAAAAAAACTAGATTGAAAATGGCGGATTACATAGAGCAGGAACGGGGTAGATACGGGAGATATATTGGCCGACATAAAAAGTCTCACTCGCTAAATTCCCTATTTCCGCCAGCCCACTTGCGATTCGCATTTTGGTCCTTTTTTATCTTTTTGCGAGCGCTGAAGTGACAGCGGCACCAAGCCACTCGTGTGTTCATATATCACTTCAAGTTACGTGTTAACTGCCCGTCTGTCCGTTCTATGTTTTTAGCTGTATCCGAAATTGTCATTTCTCTGCACGTTTAGATATTGGTTGAGCATTGTTATAGAAGTATTATGCGTAATAATTTGAAACTAACAAGTGTTTTATGTACTCACCAACATGTGTTTCAGTTGTCAAATTCTTTTGTTTTTAGTTTTAATGAGAGTTTTGTCTTTTTAAGTCCTATCACGATTATTATAACCTTATTTTCACCTCGACGTCGTAGTCTGTACCACAAAATGAAGTTTTAATCTCCATAATTCTTTATTATGCCAATGTCTAGGTAAAGTACGAGTATTATGTCAGCCAGTTTATTGACGTAGTTCAGCTTAATGATACTATGGCGTGCGGTCAACCGAGTATTTTAGATTTGGGTTTTTATACGCACTTAAATCAGTAGGTACCATGTCTTTAGAATTACAGAAAGCTGCACGTAAATTCTTGAAGCTATAATAACAAAGTAACACTAAAGACAGCCGCGCTCTGCAATATATCGTTTTGATACATCACAAGAGGAATGGTATCATCTGGTTATATAATAGCTTTGTCCACACTGTGCCTTTTTTTGTTCATCAAGGGCATGCGTTATAGCGCAGTCAACACCGCACGTGAGGCATGCCCGCGACACTATGACACTTTTCTTTCCAACGCGGGTGGATTTTGACGCATTCAATTATTGAATATGCCCTACGAAATATGCCAAACGAAAGTTGAATAAAAAGATGATGACGAAAATTTAATATGAAATTGCATAGTGTGGACATAGATAGCTATAAGCTAATGAGGGTTTCTAGTATTTTCTTTCTAAAGAACCAGTTCATAATATGCATTATGTTGCAACTTGCGATGCATCGAAACGATCAATCGGAAGTACCCTTGTATGCATTCTGTCATTATTTACAAGGTCATCGTTGTCATTATTATGGCTCATATTCGTTATAATGATGAAATATCCATCAGCGGGATTGTGAAAAGCTTCCAAATCCCACGTCAAAGATATTGATGGATTGACAGGAAAGTAGTTGAAACCGTATACGTTGGTTCATCGTGACGTGACAAGGAAAACGTCTAATAGAAATCCAAGATGGTATGGCCACCTACAATGTATAAATACCATACAGATATATAAGTATTCCGAGTGACTACTAAATAGTAGATACCAATGAGTTTCTAAAATACTAGAGTAGCAATGTCTTACAAAAGATTCTCAGAAATGCGTAACCACTTTTTTGTTCAAAAGACAATGTCAAGTCATATATTCGTTATGTCATTATGTATGTGAGATATGCCTGCAGGCATCTTCGAAGTGGCAACGCGTTGCTACCGTAAACTTCCAATCTAGTTACGTTAGTAACATAGAATATCATTGGTAGATACTAAATACATACTGTATTTGGTAGTCTATACAAGGTATTAGAAAACAAAGTGATAATACTTTAGGCCTTTAGGGTGTGTGTCTCTTTAAATACATTTTTTAAAATAAAATATAAATAAATTTTTGTGATTTGTATGGGCAAGCGCAGGGCCGGTTTTAGCACTACCAGCGCCCTGGGCGAGATTTCTTCGGCGCCCAGGGTGCTGATAGTGCTGAAAAAATTTGGCACCCCTTTTGTTTGCCTTCAGCGCTCCTTTTTATCTGGCGCCCTGGGCGGTCAAAGTAAAAAAGTTACTTTTGTATGGAAAATTACTCTTTGTACAAAAAGTACTCTTTCAGCGCTGCTACTTTTAAGCGAACTCTATACAGAGGACTCATACACCCCCTAAAGTACAATATTATCACTTAGTTTTGTTACACTGCACCGTGTGTAAACAAATATGAATTTATAATTTTGTTACTATCGCCAAAACTCGAGAACAGCTGAACCGATTGGGCTAATTTTAGTTTTGAAATGTTCGAGGCAGTCCAGGGAAGGTTTATATTAGAAAAAAAGTGATGCGAAGTTCATCTGGTCATCTAGTTAGTTTGTACGTATAATTATTAATTAACAATTATATTATTCCAACTACAATATATTATCATCTTTATCATAACAATTAACAAACTTAAGTATGTAGAGAGTACAAAGAAGAAAAGAACTCTTCTTTCCATAAGCAAAGGAACCAGAAATTAGAGCCACCCATGGACATTGTACACTCGCAAGCAATGCCGGTTTTAGCAGTACCAGCGCCCTGAACGAGTTTTCTTCGGCTTCTTCTGGCAGTGTCAAAAACTGCGGTGTTTGTTTGCCTAATGCATGCGGCGCATCTTTTTATCTGGCGCCCTGGGCAGTCGCCCCCCCACACACGCCGCTACTGCTTGCAAGTTAAGATTCCCTATAAGAACATAGCCTGAGTTTTCATCGAAAAAAATTACGGTTCATTGAAAGAATTTCGGCACCACGAAGTTGCGCGCAACAGTCAGTTTGACACAAGTCGCAGACTAATCTACAGACAAACTATGAATATTCACGAAGGACATACGCCTTGACCTTAGATAACTAAGTTATAGCGATATCTAACTTCGCAGTTTGTTTATGGAGCAATGGTTTTTGTT
Source organism: Aricia agestis (assembly GCF_905147365.1). Classification (NCBI taxonomy): domain Eukaryota; kingdom Metazoa; phylum Arthropoda; class Insecta; order Lepidoptera; family Lycaenidae; genus Aricia; species Aricia agestis. Next base: position 9,950,224 of record NC_056417.1, read on the forward strand.
TCGAAATCTGTATATTCTCCTTCATCATCAGTTATCACAGTTTACAATAATGTCCGTATGTCTGACAATTTACAGTTTATGATCTTGCTTGTTTTGCATTGAATAGGCACCAGAACTTCCGGACAGATTTTGATTTAATCTATTAATAATTATTAATAGATTAAATCAAAATCTGTCCCGAAGTTCTGTGGCTTGACACGCTACCGCGTGTCTAGATCAAATTTTCAGCTAGAAATTGTGCAGGGCATTTAAGTTTAACATGAGCAGTTTTCATCATCCGTGGGACTCCATTTTGCGCGTAGGAAATCGGGAAATTATATCTTGCAAATTATAATTTTATAGAGACTAGGGTGTGCTCTACTAAAATAGCAAAAATCTTTAATTAATATATATTGTATTCTACTCTTGATAGTCCATACTCCATAACATCCGATCTTCGCAGGAAATACGTACGTTATTAATAGAAATATTATGTACCTACTGACCTGTCTGGCCCTTCATCTATTTTTATGCAAAAATTTCGTCCACTTTGCTATTTTAAACACGATAGAATATTACGAACAAAATATTACAATACTTTACGCTATGCATGTTTAATCACAGCTTAATTCCTACTTAATATTATAAATGTGAAAGCGTGGATGTTTGTTACCCCTTTACGCAAAAACTACTTGACGAATCATCATGGCACTTTGATACCATACTCTTGGAAGTATCAGAAGTAACATAGGATAATATTTATTTAAGAAAATTATCCTATGTTACTTCTGATACTTCTTCACTTTGATGTGGACGCGGACGAAGTCGCGGGCAACAGCTAGTAAATTATATTTAGGTAAGTTTAATGTCCCATACATATCTATACTAATATTATAAAGTGGAAGAGTTTGTTTGTTTGAACGCGCTAATCTCAGGAACTACTAGTTTCCCATACATTGTTAGCCCAAAAATCAGCTAGAAGACTTAGTTAATACGTACTTAAAAATTTAAATTACCTTCAATTTTGTTTAAGTACATCAAGACCAAGATAATTTTAACAGAGAATACAAAGGCAATAACATTATATTCGCATATAATGCATGCTCAATGCTCATGTTTTACAAATGCACGTATTGTTCGGAATACTAGAATAAGTGTCGCGTTCGTGAATTTACGCCGAAATCAGAGTTCCATGCGACTAGTGTAAAATATACGAAACCTTCCTAGATCGCTTTTAGTTTTGCTTACATATGCACAATTCTGTGAAACGAAAATGTTTTCGGTTGGCGCAAACTGTTCTTGGGAGTTGTATGAACTATGAAACGCGGGTTGATGACGAATATTTGTACGGAGAAATGATGGAGATATTGTTGTTATTTCGATAAATAGTGTAGACTAGATACAGTGAGTGAGTTGTAAATACTAATGGCAAGTAAATTAGATTATACAGAATGCAACAAAACTAAGTGATAAATGATAATACTTTAGGGTGAGTATGGGTTCCCTATAAAGAGTTCACTGTGAAAATAGCAGCATTGAAAGTGTAACTTTTTTCCACCAAATTCATGACGCGGTTGCGCTTGCCTATACAAAATACAAATCAAACAAAAAGTTGCTCTTTCGGCGCTGCTACGTTCACAGTGGTTAACTCTATATAAGGGACACATACACACACCCTAAAGAACTTTCACTTAGTTTTGATACACGTTGTATATTTCATCAATATAGAGTAGTAAAAAAATCGTGAAGAAGAAGAAATTACAGTTAGAGACAGTCAGACACAAATTGTAGGCATACCTGGTATTACTCAAAGCGAACATATTACCGACCAACTGCAAACTCTAATAAACTTCTCAAACTACTCAACTTGGTCATAAACTCTATGTACGCATCCATACTATACATACTTCCGTACTAATATTATAAATGCGAAAGTGTGTCTGTCTGTCTGTTACCTCTTCACGCTCAAACCGCTGAACCGATTTTGCTGAAATTTGGCATGGAGATACTTTGAGTCCCGAGAAGGGACATAGGATAGTTTTTATCCCGAAAAAATGTACGGTTCCCGCGCAATAAACGAATTTAGGCGCAACGGAGTTGCGGGCGTCATCTAGTCTTAACTATATGCCAGAGATGGCGAACCTATAGTATGTTTGCCACTGTGGCAAACGTGACGCGACAAAATATATTTTGGACACGCCAGTGTATCACAAAATCTTAAATATAATTGCTTGCTGTACAAATTATTTTGTCATGAACTAATCACAATACATTTCTTTGAATCAGTCTTTGAAGTCGGTCAAATCAGAGACAAATTGCTAATTTTCTCTCTTAGGTTAAGTACCTAAAATCACGCTTATGTGTGCATATGCCGATCAAGCACGTTCTAGTATGAAGGTGGTCTTTTATATATATACTGTGGCAGTACGTAGCGTTTACTCGCATCCATGGCAGCCTCATTTGCTGCACATTATTTTGAACATTTTGGCAAAACGTGACTTATATCTGTTCGTCTACCGCGATATTAGCAAACTGTCGCTGGCAGAGCGCCATAATGTCGGGCACTGGGCATTTACTACTCAAAAGGAAGTATTTCCTCACAAAGCTAGACGTTTTTATGACCTATAATACTTTATAAATGAAGTTCAGTTGCACATTTAATATAACAGTTAGGTATATAAGTTATTTGTGAAGAAAAACCATGTTTAATAAAGCACAATAAAATGTTAATTATAAAAACTTTTTTATAAGTGTTTTAAACTTTTTTACTGCTGTTCTTAACACTAGTGGCATTAACCAGTGGCATTACTATCATATTAAAGCAAAATCAACATAATAAATTATTATATATCTTTAACCTTTTTATTTTAAAGATATCTTTGCATCAAACATATCTGTAGGTGTTAGAAATCCCATTGTTTATTTAATACATGAAAATATATCTTTATTCATATGAAAATGCAAATTAGAAACATGTTAAAAAAGAAAACAAATACCATAATAGTGCCCCAATTTGTTAAGTCTTTTCCCAAGAAAAGAATTGATCTGGCATTTTTGTCTCGCTAAAATTTCAAGATTGGCTGAACTGATTTGGCTAATTCTAGTCTTGAAATATTTTTAGATTTCCAAGGAAAGTTTCTTATATTAGGAGAGAAGTGATACAAAATTGAATGATGAGCTATGAACGCTCTAGAGCAGTGTTTCCCAACCTGGGTCCGCGGTGTCATCTCTGGACCATACATATTCAGATTTTTAAACACTATTTAACAATATTTAAACAAAAACCGAGTCACAAAAAGATTTTAAAACCGTGGATTACTCCCGGTCTCCTACGCTGTATAAAACATCGAGACGCATTGCACAAGAAATGTAAAAAGTCACCAAATAATGAAGCCCTTATCAACTCATACAAGCGATATCGAAAATTTTGCACAAAAATATTACTAAGGTGCAAGAGGACCCATGACGCATATCAAATTTCAAAAGCGAGTAACAATCCAAAATTACTATGGGATACCATCAGACAAGTTACTAACTCGACAAAACCAACAAACCCCTCTTTGGATCTCCTAGATACCTCTTCCACGATTACTGCATCCTGTAACAATATAAATAAATTCTTTGTTAATATAGGAAAAAATCTTGCCGACAACATACCTGTCATGATGCAGACCCAAAATGAAAGTAATACTAAGTCATCCTTCTCAGTATCCACTTGCTCTTCCTTTACTCTTGAACACACGGATACAGACGAAATTATTGGTACTATTAATTCATTAAGAACAAACGCAGCTGCCGGATGGGATGGTATTACTTCCTCTTTTCTTAAAAGGTATTCTGTTATTCTGGCCCCCATTCTTTGTCACCTGTTTAACCTCTGCTTTGACACAGGGGTGTTTCCCACTGCTTTTAAAAAAGCAGTTATACATCCCATATACAAAGGGGGAGACAAGTCTCTGCCAAACAACTATCGTCCTATTGCCATCTTGACTGCCCTATCCAAAGTCCTTGAAAAACTCATTAACAAACGTTTGGTTAATTATCTCGAAAGGTTTAAACTCTTATCTAAATATCAATTTGGTTTTAGACGCCAAAAATCTACCAGTAATGCTGTTCACGAATTGCTTGATTTTGTGGTTGATAAATTAAACCTAAATAAGAAGGTTTTAACTATATTTATCGACCTAACGAAAGCGTTTGACACCGTTCCTATAGCCTTACTCCTAAAAAAACTTGAGATCTTGGGTGTTAGGGGCCAACAGCTTAAACTTTTCAAAAGTTACCTAATGGATCGTTCTCAACTTGTCAGTATCGGCGGGCACAGGAGTGATGAACTTCCAATACGCTACGGCGTTCCACAAGGCAGCATATTAGGGCCTACATTATTTCTCGTGTTCATAAACGACTTGTGTAACCTCAAAATACCCAATGCTAAAGTGACCTGCTACGCGGACGATACCGCACTCACCTTTGTCGCAGATACCTGGAAGGATCTAGAACAAACAGCACAATATGGCTTTTCAATGACCTCCTCATGGCTCCAGTCCAATACCCTAACACTTAACACTACTAAAACAAAATTCATAGTATATTCCGTCAGTTCGAAATCCCGTCCAACATCTCCGCTCACAATAAAATCTCACTGCTGCGTCCCTCAACCGAATTCAACCCAAACTTCATGTGACTGTCAGAAATTGGAGTCAGTTAATAACATTAAATACTTAGGAGTTAATATCGACCAATTCCTAAACTTTAAAAGCCACATAAATACTTTGGTTGCCCGTGTGCGAAAATTAATTTATATATTTAAAACCTTGCGACATGTTGCGAACCAGTTAATAATTCGCAAAGTTTATTACGCCCTGTGTCTACCTGTAATCACATATTGTATCACCTCCTGGGGTGGTTCAGCAAAAACCATACTCAGGCCTCTAGAAATCGCCCACCGAGCCATCCTAAAGGTTGCTACCTATCAGCCAATACGTTTCCCAACTTCTCTTCTGTATGAAAAATTTAACGTCCTTAACATTCGTCAGTTATTTATTTCTCATACAGTACTCTTACAACATAGAAAGACCGCTTTTGTAGAACTCAGCAAGCGACGCAAAGATAAAATATGTCAGATTCCAAAACCAAGGGTATCATTCACCAAACGTTTCTTCTTCTATCTAGGCCCTTACCTCTACAATAAAATTAACCTAAATGTACCAATATATGAAACAACCTTTTCCACCTGCAAAAATCTCATTCGTACCTATCTTCACAAAATGTCCTATGATGAAACTGAAAATTTCATGGTATAATGGAACTTGCATACTCGAATTATTTTTTAAAATTATATCTACATAATACAATAAAGTAACCACTCCTCAATAATAATTGCACATAATACTCACAGACCCACAAACTCTGTCTACTCTTCCACATCCATATTATTATGTAATTTTAAAACTAAGATAAAATAAGGTAAATATTTAATTGTATTAAATTATAAAAGGTAAATAGATAAAATCATAACTATACTGAGTCAAAATCTGTGCCATTTAGAATACATAAGTTTATAACATATTATTGTAATTAAGGAACTATTGCTAATACTGTATAAAAATTGTATGTTCTGTATTTAGGGGAAAAGAGACTGCTAGCCCTAACTACAGGTTTCCTAACCTATATAGGGTAGCAGGCGCTTCACCTCACTTGATTTTTATGTAGTGTCTAATAAATTTTATTTTATTTTTATTTTTATTTTACTGTTTATTTTATTAAGGGGGTCCCTAAAACTGTACATGATTTCCTAGGGGTCCGTGGCAGAAAAAGGTTGGGAAACACTGCTCTAGAGAGTGCCCAGAAATATTAATTTAAGCACAACATAATATAAAAACTTTACAAACATACACCTCTGTGCAGTTGAGTAAAATACATAGTCTGCTTGGCTAGACTTTTGATTAACTCAGCTACATTATTTTGAACATAATGTGAAATAACTCAGTATGGACATCTATAATTCAAGATGTGAGATATTCAATAAATAAATAGGGTCAGGTTCAATAGCAATAGCAATAGCAAATTCATATGTTCAGGTTTCTTGATTTGAAATAGAGTATTCAATTTAAAACACAGGATAAAGCCAATCTAGACATGCTTATTCTTAGACATTTTATTGAGGAAGCAAATGAATCGACGAGTTGTTATTGTTCTACTGTTGTTTTCACACAATTTATAGTCAGCTTATTAATCAATGCTTGTTTTTGTTATGAATGTTTACAGTTATCATTTGTAAGTACAAAATATTTGTAATACGAAGATATAAATGTAAACTTAATATTTGCAATTCTCTGAAGAAATTTTAATGATTGCTTTAATTTAAAAGGGATTTTTTTTGTATTTTCACCTGAAGTAACTTTCATTATCTCAACATTGTCTTTGTGATAGTAATAAAAATGAATTATTACAATAGGTATTATGTTTACCAGCTTTTAGAGTTAAATGTAATATAGACTAGAGAATGTAAGAAGTCTGAAGTCTCCTTAATATAATGGAAACACAGTAATAGTTTATAGGTTAAAGTAAATTGTTTACATTAAAGAGTTGACGTCATCCCGGACGGGTTTTTTCTGTGAAATCTAAGATTTAATTACTGCTCCGTATAATTTCCTTATGAGTAATAAAATAGTCCACATAAATCTAGAAAAAATTGTAAATATCTCACCTGTAATAATAATCTTCTCACGAAAACACTATTGGCAGTTTGTTGTGTTTTTCACTGACATCTAATATATTGTAGTAACTGTTTGATACAAAAAATAAATAACATACGACCACAAGGTCAGTTTCTTGTGTTAAAACTAGATTTATAATCAAAACCACAATAAATTTATTGTATCACTGCGACTGTGCAAATTAGACAGCTGACTTGAAAGACGTTTTTGTATTGTCCCCAGTTTATTGTTCAGGTGATCTGACGTCCCAGTAGCCAATCAAATCACGTCAATTCGAACGTACTACTACAAGTCAAATAAAGGAACACATTTTTAATCCAACTGACATCTGTCAAGAGTCTAAGCAATTTGACATTTACAAAACTTTTGACGTTAGTATTTTTTAAAAGTCATTATGGCTTGCACTGACAAACTATTAATGGATACGAAATAATAAAAAATAGCCGAATACAGTTTACAAATCACAATATTATATCGTTGCTCGAATAATTGTTGACTGCGATAATGATTCAAACAGGCTGGACCCCTTGGAATTACGCCGAGATGTAGCTTCACTCTGCATCCTCTATCGGTTGTATCACGGGGAGTGCTTTGGGGAAAATTATTGTTCAGACTCATACCTCCTGCAACTTTTCGCCATCGATCCACGCGAAAAATATACCATCCTCATCACCTTCATGAGTGGCAGTCTTCTACCATGTGTTTTTCGCGTAACTCTGCCGCGCACAGTAGAACTCTGGAACAAACTGTTGCCAGCAGTATTTCCGGACCTATACGACCTGCAAACCTTCAAGAAGAGAGCATATTCCCTCTTAAAAGGCCGGCAACGCACCTGCAGCTCTTCTGGTCTTGCGAGTGTCCATCATGGGCGACGGTAGTTGCTTTCCATCAGGTGACCCGTTTGCTTGTTTGCCCCCTTATTTTATTTAAAAAATGTTTAAAAGTCTAAGTGTTTCGTGGATCACCGGTTTTGTTCGGCTATTTTCGTATCCATTCGGCCTGCTCTGCCTGCAGCTCTGCCCCGGGCCGGGGGCCGGAGCCGGGGCAGTTCTAAATGCCGAAAACGCTATAGGTCAGCAGTCATCACAGCTGCGCTCACTCTGTCTTTTTATTTTTTAATACTCAATTTATATAAGTACATCAATGTCTTCAAAGTAGCAACCGAATCACTTACACTTAAGGAAAGCGATTATCATCGCGTTGTTCATGGACAGCCTCAATACCCACAGTCACAACTGACGATCTAATCCAGGTCTGTTAGCCTGGAGGCTGGAGGTTAGGTTATAAGAAGTCTAGTATCGTTTTTGGGTTCGTAAACTGGGTATCATATTTTGATACAAAATGTTCAAAATTAATAATTATCATTTTTTCCGTCTTGGTTGCCTAATATGAATAATTAATTGAATTTGTTAGAGCAAGAACTTTTGACGAAGGGGATTAATTTTAAACTTTGCCTCGTAACATGTATGTTATTCAAAACTTATAAGCTAATAACTATCAAAGGAAAGGCAACTCCGTAGCTTATCATGATTCATGGGGACCTTTTATACTTACCATGTTGTAGGTACCTACCTAATTGTTTGTTTGTTATAGTAATTATTTAGAAGCCTAGTTAAGTAATTTTTTTCAATAGCTCGATTGGTCCGACTACAGGGTCCGACCAATCGAGCTATTGAAAAATAATAACTCAAGAGCTGCTTGGTCGGGTAGCGTAAAGCGCAGCTCTTGACTTCAAAGTTTTGGTTTCGTATGAAATTTCGAAAAAAGTAGATAAAATCCACAAAATCCATGCGTCGAATCGACATGTAAAATACGGCACTGTGTCTAATTTTTGCTAGTTGTGTCAGTCGTCCCACTGGGTTATGACTTATGATAGTAAAAGACGAGAGCAAGTGATCTTGTGTACTCCGCAGACACTTGAGAACTATTATAATGACAAAACCAGCCTGCCTAGCATACGCCAACGAGATATCTCACTCTACATGTTTTCTCGATGTTTGATGGTTTGTCTCTTCATCTCTATTGACCCTAGCATGACAAACATTTTTTCTCGCGTAGATCTATAATCGAAATAACACATTTTATAGAGTTTTGGCGAGATAATGTTGAGATTTTGACATTATGAGACGTAGTTTTTAATTATCTCGAGAGTGAGATATCTCGTTGGCGTAATTATGCTAGGCACAAGGCAGGCTGGTACTGTCAACAACTAGTTTATCAACTATCAAGCAGGCGCGGTCGCAGCCTCAAATTTGGGGGGGGGGGTCACTCAGTAGTCACTTCACTATTTTTTTAACTGCACCCTCGGACGGTTCTGGGTTCACAGCAGCTGTCTTAAGGTCGGACGAAGTGGTTAGGGGATATCTAGAAATTTTCTTGTATTATTTAGCAAGATTTTGAGATTTTTCAATTTTACATTAGATTTTGGGGGGGTCATGTCCCCTGTGACCCCCCCCCCCCCTTCGGACCGCGCCTGCTATCAAGTGTGGGAGCGTCATGTCCCCTGTGACACCCCCCCCTCGGACCGCGCCTGTATCAAAGTAGGCATAGCTAAAGTTGTACTTATCACAGTTGTACATATCGGGGTACCCTTTGATAGGTATGACAGGAGTCACTAGCAAACAAAAACCATTAAAACTTTCCACATACCCCAGTAGAGCCCAGAATATACAGGGTGTAACAAAAATAAGTGATAATACTTTAGGGTGTGTATGTATTCCTTGTAGAGAGTTCACTGTGAAAGTAGCAGCGCTGAAAGACATAATTTTTTTTTCACTTTTGTATGGGGAAACTCGTGACGCTCGGGCCCTTGCCCATACAAAAGTGAAAAAAAATTTGGTCTTTCAGCGCTACTACTTTCACAGTGAACTCTCTACAAGGAACACGTACACACCCTAAATTATTATCACTTATTTTTGTTACACCCTGTATACATAATACGATACGAAGATAATAGTACAAATAGCTTAAATTCAAAAACTCAACCAAATCCGACAAGTGCGTTAGCCGCCATATTGGTTTGAAGGTCCATTCTTTTTTTAGCTATCTCCTCTATTTTTTTTTTAACAAATCTCCTTTATTTTATCTCCTTTATTTTATTTTTTTAACAAAATGATAAGGATCAAAAGTCCTTATCGTTCTCGTAAAAGCTATTTGTGACCTCCTCTAAGCACTGGTGCAAAAAAATTTCTGACTATAACTAATTTCAGCTTCCCATACAAGGCTGAACTAACCCTACTGGCATAGAAAAAGAAGGGGAAGTAAGTTATCTTCATTTTCATTCATTTCATTTTTTTTCTTTTCTTTCATTCGGCCAGTATTAGAGGCTGGCACCGCCGAGATTTGGTTGTATGCCGTACGTGGCGACGCATTGATACTATGGCGCACACATACAAGCCGCGTGCGGTGCCTTTGTATGAAGATCACTTACTTCCCCTTCTTTTACTATGCTACTGGGCTAACAGACCGATAAACATTAATAAAGCGCTATATTAAAAACGTATCAACCAAAAAACAAACTATTTATACGGAGCTTATTAATTTCGCAATCTCATAACCCGCGGCCGCTGGAGCACAAAATAACCCAGAAACTAAACTAATATTCCGTACACGTTCTTCGCAACTATTATAACTGACGATACAAAGAGACTGAGGAGCTCGTATTTTCTTAGCGTTTCGGTTTTTGAGAAAAGTACGGGCTTTGAGTAGGTGAATAAACAAGTTATAGTGTCACGAAGTTCAGCCTGTGTCAAGTGAAGCAAAGAATTCAAAGCGGCGAAGTGCGATGCGCCTACAGAAGTGGGTTCTGCACTTTTTTAATTTTTAGGAATCTTGATCCAGGATTTATATTTTTTATGATGTTATATCCACCGACCCATGCACGAAATCTGCCGCTTGCCTGGGACACACTGTAGGCCGCGGCATTTATAATATTAGTAAGGAAGGCTCTTGTAAATTATAATATACACAATAAGAATAAGATTTAACGAGTTTACGTTAAGAGTTTCAGACAAATTGAATTTACTCACCGAAAAAATAGGTCGTACGTATTTAAAATAATATACATAGACACACAAACCTTATATTTTAAGTAAACGACCTCTGTGGCTCAGTGGTGAGCGCATCGGTAGCTCAAGCCGGGGGTCGCGGGTTCGAATCCCGCCGACGGAACAAAAAGTTTTCAATGTTCCCGGGTCTGGATGTGTATTAAATATGTGTATGATATAATAAAAATCTTAAATATATGTATAGTATAAAAGTATTAAATATATTTCCGTTGTCTGGTACCTGTAACACAAGTCCTTTAGGTACTTAGCACGGGGCCAGACTGACGTGGTGTGAAGCGTCCATAGATATTATCCATAGATATAATACCAATTTTTGAAAGATAGCTCTAATTTTATTTTGTAACTTAACGTAACATACAAGTGGATGACCTTTTTAGATCTCGTCTGCGAATGGAAAGGTCGTTTTTGTACATATTTTAGACTCTTACAAAAATATAACAATATAGATTAACTAGCGGCCCGCCCTTTCAAATAATTTTCCCCGTTTTTTCCACATTTTCCTCTATTTCTTCGCTCCTATTAGTCTTAGCGTAGCGTCATAAAATATAGCCTATAGCCTTCCTCAATAAATGGGCTATCTAACACTTAAAAAATCATCAAAATCCGTTGCGTAGTTTTAAAGATTAAAGGGAACAAAGGGACATGAGGGAAAAAAGCGACTTTGTTTTATAATATTATATTGTATAGATAGATATAGAATAGATAATATAGAATAGAGTATAGATTATACAAGATCTGCCTATCTGTGTCTGGCATATAGAACAAATTTTGTTTTTATTATTATCAAGCAAATTTTTTGTGAGTAACTTCATTTTGATAAGATGGACAACATTTTTATCTGCGAAAAATCTTGAAAGTGGTAGCTAACAGAGATATAAAAGTATTTCATACTTTGACTTGATGGTCCTAAAATATGGATTGCTGTATTTGTAGGACAATGTTACTTTTTAATGTAACTATTAACGTATCTGTATACAAAAAAACAGCTGGTTAGGGTTCCGTTGTAGGGTTCCGTAGTCAACCAACCCTAAAACAGAACCCATAGCCAGCAGATTTTTTGTATATTGATAGGTTAATAGTACAAAGTATGAAATCCTTTCTATCTCTGTTAGCTACCACTTTCGAGATTTTTTGCAGATAAAGATGTTGTTCGTCTTATCAAATTGAAGCTACCCACAAAAATGAGCATGATAGTAATAAAAAAAATTGTTCTAGGGAACCCTTACTAAATAGTTAGGGTTCCGTAGAACATTTTTTTTTGCGGAAATCCGCAGCCCCATGTACGATATCTGCCACCCTAGGCCACGGGCTACACAGCCTAGTTTTTTATTCTAGTAACCATGACGCTCTTGTAAATTATCTATTTTTGTAATAAAGGTAAAAACACAATGAGAATAAGATTTAACGATTTTACGTAAAAAGTTCCCGACAAATTGAATTTACTTACCGAAAAATAGGTCGTACAGTATTTACATAGACTGTTTCGATTGAGTAAACGTGTTGTACCAATTTTTAAAAGGTAGCTCTACTTTTATTTACTCTACTAAGTTTTTGCCTGATGGCAAATGGAATAATTATTATCTTGCATGACGGGATGATGATAATGTGTGTAATAAAAATATTTGCATAGCGAATAACTATACAAGATGTTAGTGTAAACATCGTTAGGTATCCTTGAAACCATCAAACGAGTCCGTCAAAATGAACAACTTTTTCTATGAGAACAATGCTGGGAACTCAAAAAAATCCGTCTTCATACCCATACAAATTGCCGATTCGGGCATCCGTATGGGTATGAAGACGGCATTTTTTCCTTCCTTGAAGTACGAGGATGGTTCTTACGGAGAGAAAAATTGTAAAAAAAAAAATTCCTGAAAAAGTCTAAAAACAACACTTTTCTATACTCCCATACAAAAGATTTGTGATAATACTTAAAAGTCAAATATATAAAAATGGATTTTCAATTATGTTAGTAACACTAAAACTCGAAAATGGCTTGAACGGGTTGGGCTAATTTTAGTCTTAAAATATTTGTAGAAGTCCAGGGAAGGTTTTAAAGTGACACGAAGTTCACCGGGACAGCTAGTTTTTTATAAATAAAATTGGAGTGTTTGTTTGTAATATTGAAAGAACCGTTTTTTACTAAATGCATATGAATGTATATAGGGTACAGACACCAAAACAACATTTTTTACAATTTTTGTCTGTATGTCTGTCTGTCTGTCTGTCTGTCTGTCTGTCTGTCTGTCTGTCTGTCTGTCTGTCTGTCTGTCTGTCTGTTTGTTCCGGCTAATCTCCGAAATGGCTGGAGTGATTTTGACGGGACTTTTTTAGGCACATAGCTGATGTAGTAAAGGATAACTTAGGCTACTTTTTAACCGACTTCTGAAAAGGAGGAGGATATATTATTTCACTTTTTTATAAAGGAACCTTAAAAAGGGGATTTTTTTTTCTCTTTTTTACTATCTTTGTTATCACATTTTGCTGACGCGGACGAAGTCGCGGGCAACAGCTAGTAATTACTATATTTTGTTATGCGTTGTGGAAATATTTTTATTAGTAAGCGAATTTTAGAAATCGTACAACGTTCAGAGTTCAGACACAGATCGAGTATTTTTCTACTACGTGTAAAGAAAGTAAAGAGTTAATATTAGTATTGAATTCATTGTTTATATACGGAACCCTGAATCCATCCGCCGGCTGCAGTGGGTTTGCTCGAATGAAATTACAACATTGCCATCCAAGTTGATAACTTAATATACTTGCAACGAAGCATTAATCGCAATTATTTTACTGGAAAATATGAAAGTTTTCAGCGATGGAGAGACACTCACGAAAAACATGGAGAATAAAGTGCTGTGGTGTGTGGACATTTTTATATACGTAATGCGCTTTAATAACTTCAATGCCTGTTGAAGAGCAAATATACCTACGCAAACTACGAAAACGAAATTATACGTGGGAGAGCCATGCTTCGGCACGAATGGGCCGGCTCGACCGGAGAAATACCACGTTCTCATAGAAAACCGGCGTGAAACAGCGCTTGCGCTGTGTTTCGCCGAGTGAGTGAGTTTACCGGAGGCCCAATCCCCTAACCCCTACCCTTTTCCCTTCCCTACCCTCAACTTTTCCCTTCCCTTCCCTACCCTCCCCTATTTCCCTATTCCCTCTTAAAAGGCCGGCAACGCACTTGCAGCTCTTCTGATGCTGCGAGTGTCCATGGGCGACGGAAGTTGCTTTCCATCAGGTGACCCGTTTGCTCGTTTGCCCCCTTATTTCATTAAAAAAAATAAATAAAAAAAAAAACTAAGGAAAAGTAACTCCGTCAAAAAACATGCTCCACAATACTTGTCAAAAAAGTGTACCAGGTACACATTTCAATACATTTCCAATATTTAGGTGACCTTGAGCGGTACTAGGCTGACGTTACATGACAGATCAAAAGGAACCAAATTTAAAACGGTAATAGTATGGGAGTTACGATTCCTTAGTTTTTATTATTCGTAGTACGCAAAGTAAAACTTTCGTATGATAGGTAAGTAGGTACTTTCGAATTTCTTTGATGTTATAGGGATGCGTCTTTATTTATTTAGGTATTTCTACTTAATAATTACTTTAATTTATTTGATGCACGTACTTATCTCAATTTAAATAAAGTACCTGGATGACCGAGCTTAGCTCGGTATAGCAAACACTCATTGACTTCGTGTTACTTAATAACGCCATCTGCTGGTCGTTAAAACAATTAGTTGCGGACATAATAGTACTATTATTCGTCAATAGATGTCAGGAAGAGTCATATTTTTCAGTTTATCGATTATCGATAAAACACGAATAAAAAGACATTTTCTAAAAATGATTCCTCGCTAGATCGATTTTTCGCCCCCGAAACCCCCTATATACTAAATTTCATGAAAGGGGATGGAGCCGATATACAAGAATTGGTCGTTTAAAGATATAAGATTTACATCTTGTTCATCTGACTGTATAATGTTATAAAGTGGGTACCTATATGCTACAATGTATTTATTGTTGACTAGATGACGCCCGCAACTCCGTTGTGCCAAAATTAGTTTATCGCGCGGGAACCGTCAAAACCGTAAATATCCTATAATATTATGTCCTTTCCCGGGTCTCAATGTATCTCCATGCCAAATTTCAGCAAATAGGTAATAGACAGACAGACAGACACACTTTCGCATTTATAAAATTTGTATGGATTCTAAAACAGTTTAAATTTTTAATTAGCTAAGTAATTATTAATATAATTCTATAAGGTATACGGTAAACCCGTTTTTTTACTACTTAAATGATAAATTGTGCCAACGTTTAGGTGTCTTGCCGTATCACAAACGCAAACTTTCTCAAAACACGAAACGATATCAATCTGATATCAGATTTTTAACACTTTAGACATTCTATTTCTTCATATTTTAGATGTCTACTCTAAAGTGTCAAAAATCTGATATCAGTTTGATATCAGTTTCGGGAATAAAGGCTGCTGGTAGCGTTAAAATACGTAAGGACACTGTCGCAGCATATCTAAGTGCCCGTCACTCTGCGTCCAACTTGTGTCGATAGAGCAATCTCATATTATTGCTCCCACATCAATATGCACCACGAAAACCACCCTTGTCACCTCCGGCGTAAGTACAAATTCGATCGCCACGTGTAATTTTCCACATATAATTTCCTACCAGAAACAATTTCCATTTATTCAAGAGGAACTTTGTTACAAAGAAAGTGTTTGATATGCAAAGTGGCGCGAACGCGTCCCGATTATTTCATCTTGTAATATTTGTATCTAGAAGTTGAAACTTTGGCTGTAGTAGGGGAAAATATTTGTAGTTTACCGTGGTGTGATGGAAAATTTGGGAGGCTTTTCATACTTGGCTGTCTTCTAACAAAAAGAACAACGGGTTGCATTTTTAAGGCCGGTATAAATAGTCAGTACTCAGGATGCATCTCGGTCTCAAGACACGGTTCTGGCTCTGTGATTTGTTGGCTGTCAAAATTTTGACCAATCACAGAGCTTAATCGCGTCTTGAGACCGGGTCACATCTTAAGTACTGACCATTTACCTATACCAGCCTAAAGGCCGTTCCCAATATTTGATCTATCTCTGGTTTTGCCTTACTAGAGATAGGAATAGCTCACATTAGACATTGGAGACATATATTTTATGTCAATTGTGAGCTATTCCTATCTCTAGTAGGGCAAAACCAGAGATAGATCAAATATTGGGAATGGCCGTAAGTGCCGTCACAAGTTAAAAGAAAACACCAGAAGCACTAGGAATACATTTTTGTCATGCGGTAGATGGGGCCACCATTAGTTATTTGGAACCCCTTTGAAAAGTAAAATTTGGAACCCCAAAAAAAAAGAAAAAGGTATGTGCATTGTGCATTCCAGTGCATTCCGTAGTTCATTTTTAATGGATGCGTAGACTTTCTTGATGCGTAATGGATTTCATAAAAAAGATATTGGAATACTGATTCATAGCAAAGCGTTATTTTCTCTAAATTTAGTTTGTTATTATTTTTAGCAATATTCCGCGAAAACAACTTCCACCTTTAAGTAAATGAGTGAGTGTACGCATAGGCATGCGTACAGCACCTCCCTATTCCCACACTGCCTATGCGTACACTCGCATGCAAGAACTTGCAAACACCACCACCACACAAGCAATAATGTTGGCAAATCCGTGCAAGGCCCCTCACCACCATGCAGGTTGAAAACCTCGACGCGCGTTTCGCCCCAACACCGGAGCATCCTCAGGATGTGACCGCACATCCTGAGGATGCTCCGGTGTTGGGGCGAAGTTCTTGCATGCGAGTGTACGCATAGGCAGTGTGGGAGGAGGGAGGTGCTGTACGCATGCCTATGCGTACACTCACTTATTTACTTAAAGGTGGAAGTTGTTTTCGCGGAATATTGCTAAAAATAATAACAAACTAAATTTAAACTATGGATTTCCGCAAAGTAACGCCTGATTCCATTAACGTTATTTTCTCATTATGGCTAGTATTCGTGCAGAGCCCCTAAAAAGGCTTTACGGTACCCCAGGGCTCCCAGGGGTACACTTTGCGTGTGCTTAGCGATGATTTTGACAGGAGTTTATCTTTTCAATAGTACTGTTGATTGGTTCGTATTCGTGTTCGTATCAGCCAATCAAAAGCTTTAGTGGACTCCTGTTATGAAACCTCAAAAACTAAGCATAAGTACATGATAAAATAATTTAATAGTAATAAAATTATCGAAACTTTTAAGCTTTCATAGTAACACAATCACTTTTCCCAAGGAATATAACTTATTTTAATAATTTAATATTAAATATTTTATAAAAAGTAGCCTAGTTACTTTTATATACCTACGTAATGCATTAGTGATACATAAGTTAGTTTTAATTGTTAATTAATTAGTTTAATTGTATGTATAAAGAACGTAACGAAACGAATATTTAAAGTAAAAATATATAATATACGTGACTTGACGTGTAATTTTGACGTGGGAGAGCCATGCTTCGGCACGAATGGGCCGGCTCGACCGGAGAAATACCACGTCCTCACAGAAAACCGGCGTGAAACAGCGCTTGCGCTGTGTTTCGCTGAGTGAGTGAGTTTACCGGAGGCCCAATCCCCTACCCTATTCCCTTCCCTACCCTCCCCTATTCCCTTCCCTTCCCATCCATACCCTCCCCTTACCTATTAACCTATTCCCTCTTAAAAGGCCGGCAACGCACCTGCAGCTCTTCTGATGCTGCGAGTGTCCATGGGCGACGGAAGTTGCTTTCCATCAGGTGACCCGTTTGCTCGTTTGACCCCTTATTTCATAAAAAAAAAAATACTCGTAGAAATGATAAACACCTAATTAAAATACATTTTGATTCTGCCGTAAAATAGTTTTATTACATTTGAAACATTTAATTCATTAAAAACAAAGCATATTTCGAGATAAAACTGTGGAGGTGCGAGCTGTCGGGGCATAGTTTAAGCCAGGGGTACCCAATCTTTTTTTACACGGGCCTCAAACACGTTTTGATCTTGGCGTCGCGTCGCGGGCCGCAACCAAAAATTGTTAGGGTTAAAATATGAATGTTCGTTAAAATTATTAGCTATTCAAAAGTGGCAATAATTTTCACGACTTTCACGACCTATTTGCACTATTTTGCCGGTGGGGGTGAAATTTAAAATTATTTAACTACACACGGGCCACTGAAAGTCCCGGCGGATTGCAGGTTGGGAATAGCTGGTTTAAGCTGTACACAGCTATCCTCATGAGAAATTAGGGCACCATTACTTTTAATTCACCCGCCGCGTCATTATTTACACTTATATTAAAAGTATTTGAGAATTGTGCTCATTTTTGGCGAGCTGTAATACAAGTTTATTATATTATAGACCTTTACAAGCCCAAAAATACGTGTCTGGGTCTGGCCAAATATTCTTTGTATAGTAGGTTAGACTATTATAATAAAAATAACAGCAGAGACTGGACACAGAATTTCATACAATTTTAATATTTTTATAAAGTTTTTTTGCTCTTGTTTTTAAAAACTGACAATAATTTTCCGAGTCTTTCTTACCTTAGTGAAGGATTAAGACTACTTGATGCCCTAAGCAATCAATGCTGTGGGCCCCCCAGCCCCCTATATTCTATATGATGCCCTAAGTACAGTTTTTTTTCTGGTGCCCCTCAGACGTGATGCCCTAGGCAATTGCTTAATTTTATTAAGGGTTAATCTGTCACTGCCAACCACCTGCCACCCAAGGTGGAGCATACAGATCACATAAAACTAAGTGACACTTTAGGGTGTGTATGTCCCTTGTATAGAGTTCACTGTGAAAATAGCAGCGCTAAAAGCGCAAATTTAATTTGAAACTTGTACTGGCAATCCCAGTGCAGCATCATGAATTTTTCCACACAAAAGTTTAAAAAAAGTTACATTTTCAGCGCTGTTACTTTGATACTCGAACTCTTTATACCCATACACACCCTAAAGTATTATCGCTTGAGAGAACTTAACGCCTCCGTTATAGTAAAAGGAGGGGAAGTAAGTTAATATCTTCATACAAAGGCACCGCGCGCGGCTTGTATGTGTGCGCCATAGTATCAATGCGTCGCCTGATCACCTGATTGTCTAACAAGTAAGGTGATCCATGCGTCGGACGGGCATGTAAAAAGTCGGTCCTGCGCCTGATCTCTCGCCAGCCGTGTCGGTCTTCCGTCCCATTGGGTTATGAGAGTGAAAGGAATAGAGAGTGCTCTTGTGTACTGCGCACACACTTGGGCACTATAAAATTACTCCTGCGTAACAGGCCTAACTTCAATGCAACTGGCCACCGTCACCGAAACCGGTGTGGGGAGTATTATATTATTATCACTTGGTTTTGTTACACCCTGTATGTTCCACCGGGGGTGGCAGGTGGTTGGTAAGAAAGACCTGTCCAACAAGGCATTTCGTATTCTACAGCCGGCACAAGTCATAAACTTAAAAAACCCTATTTCTTAGATAGTAAACAAGGTACAATACTATAACAATTTCAAAGATTGAGCATTTTCAATCATTATTTCTGGAACCACACGACCTGCCAACCTTCAAGAAGAGAGCGTATTCCCTATTAACCTTTAAGCGGTCGCGTGGCATCGAATCGTCTCCCTCCAATACATTTTCGCTGATATTATCGATATTTCTCGTTAAATCCGTATCATTCTCTCTATAGCTTGTTCTCTTAGTTGCTCAACACCCCCTTTGCAGCATGAAACTCAATTGTTTTGGTCGCGGCACCGGCGTCGAAAAGACTCCACGCGACTCTCGTATTATTTTATATTATGTAGTTTTTATATAATTGAGACTAATTATATGTTATAATATTTTATAAAACTAAGTCTTCGATGACCGATAACATCAAGTATTATTTCACTTATTGCAATACATTACAAGATGAAGAAAAGATCAGAATTAGGATTAGAAAATTCCGACCACTCTTTCTGCCGCTGTTCACACACGATACTTTGAGTTAACGGTTTTTTGGAACTAAGTTTTTACCAAAAATGCATTCAATTTTCTGGATGAATTGATTACTCTTAAAAAGAGTAATAGTTATATTTATGAAGTAATAAATAATGTTGAATCAAAAGCCTTTAGTTTCTCCAATTGAATTGAAATGAAAGAAGGGGGCAAACGGGTCACCTGATGAAAAGCAACTTCCGTCGCCCATGGACACTCGCAGCATCAGAAGAGCTGCAGGTGCGCTGCCGGCCTTTTAAGAGGGAATAGGGTAATAGGGGAGGGTAGGGATGGGAAGGGAAGGGAATAGGGGAGGATAGGAAAGTGAATTGGGCCTCCGGTAAACTCACTCACTCGGCGAAACGCAGCGCAAGCGCTGTTTCACGCCGGTTTTCTGTGAGAACGTGGTATTTCTCCGGTCGAGCCGGCCCATTCGTGCCGAAGCATGGCTCTCCCACGTATAAAAATTTTAGGTTACGCGCGACCACAGCCGTTACAAAAGAGCGCGCGCTCTTCTAATGTTGCGAGCGTCCATGGGCAACGTTAGTTGCTTTCCATCAGGCAACCCATTTTCTCGTTTGCCATCTTATTTTATATAAAAAAATATATTCCTCTTTCGTCGATGCTTAAAATGTCCGTTTGTTCACTGATCTATGGTATTAAAAGTACGTGAAATCCGCATTTTTCGTAATAACCTGCACATATTGGACTGTGCCACTGATGCGTGGCGCCTGTCGCATTCACAGATGTACGGCATTTTGTTATTAAAAATGTCCACGTTATTCCAAAAAATATTTTGTGTCAATGAAAATGGTAGTGTGATCGGGGCAAACATTTTGTTTTTTAAAATAGCATTAACTTTGATCCGCTATTGCACTCCCTTAGAGGTAGAAAATAATAATTGGCCAAGTGTGAGTCGGACTCGCGCACGAAGGGTTCCGTACCGTTATAGAGGAAAATATGCAAAAAATTGTGTTTTTGTATGGGAGACCCCTTTATTATTTATTTTATTTATATACAATTGAGTATTTTGTAAATATTTCAGGTGCCTATCTATTGTCATCATTTATATCGAGCAAAATTGGCTAAAAATCACGTTTGTTGTATGGGAGCCCCCCTTAAATATTTTATTTATTTTGTTTTTAGTATTTGTTGTTATAGCGGCAACAGAAATACATAATCTGTGACAATTTAATCTCTCTAGCCATTACGGTTCTTGAGTTACAGCCTGGAGACAGACAAACAGATACATCGAAGTCTTAGTAATAGGGTCCCGTTTTTACCCTTTGAGTACGAAACCCTAAAAATGTGTGGCACTCGGGGACTGCCGCGGCAAAGCTATTGCATAGCATTTTTTACCACATTATGCAATTAAAATTCGCATACGTCAAGTCGCTCGCACACAAACACCGTGCCGAAGTCTGCTGAACTGAGTTAGGGGTTTTTCGTTACGGAATTTCTTGATTCTCGATTTTCAATTTTCGCATCATTTCGCATAGACAGTGTGGAAAAGGAGGAAGGTTGGGTTTTTTTTCGCGGAATATTGCTAAAAATAATGATATACTCAATTTTAAGCAATGCATTTCCGCAAAGTAACGCCTCATGGTTCTATTAACTAACGGTCTCTACTTCTCTATCATTCATTTTTTTATTATTATTATTCATGATTCAGGTCAAATGTGCCAGACATTACAGATCAAAATTATTATGTTAAGAATGCACCTGACCCTAACTTGACTACATACTTAAACCTAGATCTCAAAATCTGTAAGGTCTAGAAAACTGTTTTTTTTTACACAAGTCAGTTCATGAACATTAAATGCTCAAGACGATAACACGATTACTGAAAAAATGCTCGATAATTTCTTTTTTACAAAAAACCTTGTTTTAGACACATTTTTGCTTGGATCTTCGAAGTTTGCTGTCTTTTCTTTAATATTTTTTAATATTTAAAAAGGCATTGATAAAACCTAAATTTGCTCAAAATACTTATTTTTATAATCATTATACCTAGTTCCTCTTTTTAACCGACTTCCAAAAAACAAGGAGTTTATATATTCGGCTGTGGATATTTTTTTTTATTTTTATTTTTTTATTTTTGTATGTTCGACCACTACTCCGCCGTATGTGAACCGATTTTCAAAATTTTTATTTTGTTATATTAGGTTTCACTCCAATTTGGTCCCATTTTCACAAAAGTGGTGATCTGATGATGGGATCCATGAGTAATC
Organism: Aricia agestis; assembly: GCF_905147365.1. Taxonomy (NCBI): domain Eukaryota; kingdom Metazoa; phylum Arthropoda; class Insecta; order Lepidoptera; family Lycaenidae; genus Aricia; species Aricia agestis. Next base: position 9,972,230 of record NC_056417.1, read on the forward strand.
GAGGGAACTCCTCAAAATTTATATGGAAACATATAGTCATTTTAGTTTTATGAGAAGCATCCTAAGCATATGCTACCAAAACGCAAGATTTTGCACCAAGGCATACTATGGTTCCGAAGATACTAAGAGAACTCGGGATTCCTTATAGATACAAGTTTGGGGGTTTAGGCGTTGTTTTAAGAACTGAAAGCATATGCTACTATGCAAATTACATTCATCATCATCATCATCATCACTACCATGTTAGGGTCTCCAATGTCACAACTCACATGGTTGTATATGGATACAATATACACACAACACCATAAAATATCATCAGTCATCACGTTATGTCCTTATTTATTTGGTATATTTCAAAGCGATTTTAATATAAAAAAAATATACTTAATGTTGTTTCAAAATACATAATATTTCAAGTACCACAAAATTGAACATAAGTAACAAATTCAACCTTTACTCCAGAGCGTAAGGCACACATTCGGGTTGGAAGGAAACGGGGCACTATGGAAAAAATACTTAGAAAAATTTTTCGTCAAAATTTTAACCTCTTATAACTACCTACCCTTTTTGAATATACCAATCGATAGGGCCAAGGGGAGCAAAAAAGCTCAGATAAACTTTTCTCAAAAATCAACCCCTGTCGAAAGACAGGCCGAAATGTGACCCTCGTTAGCACGGAGAAAATACTTAAAAAAATTTGGACGAAAAAATTCAATCTCTTATAACCACCCCTTTTGAATACACCAATCGATAGGGGGCGCCAAGGGGAGTAAGAAAGCTCAAATAAACTTTTCTCAAAAATCAACCCCCGGCCAGATACAGGCCGATATACGAACCTCGTTAGTATGGCGAAAATACTTAGAAAAATTTTGACGACAAAAATACAACCCCCTATGACTACCCCTTTTTATTATACCAATCGATAGAAGAAAGAACCGTTTAGAAGAAATTCGCATTTGAGATTTTCGTAATCTTCAGATAAGATTATCTGTTTTCTGATGTTTACGAAGTATTTTTAAGGCATCACAAGGCTATGATGAGTGGGTCTTACTTAACTACTCAGCCACGGATACCGAAGGGGAGGGGGGGGGGGGACGGGGACGGTGGGGCGCAGCCCCCCGCCAAAACAAAACAAACACAATCTAGAAAGTCCAAAAGTAGGTTAGGTTAGGTTGGAACTTAGACCACAACACCCAGATACAGGAGCCGTCGACTTTCTTTTGTAGTAGTTTGTCAAATAAATTGGGGTAGGCTTGTAAACATCTACCAAGATTAAGATAATATTAAGGAGTTAGGAGTTCTGTGCCACTTACGACGGTGTTAAGACAGCGCGCTGTTAAATACCGTCGTGTGTGGCACTACAAGTCAGCAGACTGGGATGGGATGCGGTCGTTTTTTGCATCCTATCCTTGGGGGCACGTGTGCTTCTTGCCGGATGATCCCGACAACACTGCCAACTCTGTTGCCGATGTGGTGATGCAGGGGATGGAACTTTTCATTCCGACCTCTGTAGTGCCAACTGGCGGCAGATTTCGTCCCTGGTTTGGTTCATTCCCCAAAAAAGCTTCTCGCCGGAAGCAGGAGGCTTACCAATCCTGGGCCAACGCAGTGTCTGCTCGGGATTTAAATACCAGCACATATAAAAAGGAGTACAACCTTGCCTCTAGGTCCCTCAAGAAAGAGATTACTCGGGCAAAGCAACAGCACGTCAATAGAATTGGCAAGAGACTTGAGTGCCTCCCCTCGGGAACCCGTGCATTCTGGTCTCTGGCCAAAGCTATTGAAGGAAATTTTTGCAAGCCAACCCTACCATCCCTACACGTAGGAAATGGATCGTTGGCCCAGGACGCAAAGGACAAAGCCGATCTTCTGGGCAAGCTCTTTGCGTCAAACTCGACCCTGGATGACGGGGGGCAGAAACCGCCGATCATACCGCGATGCACGAGCATCATGTCGGATATTCGGTTTCATCAGCGCTCAGTGCGAAAAGCCCTCTGTTCCCTTGATATCCAAAAGTCGAGTGGGCCTGACGGAATCCCGCCAATTGTGTTGAAAAAGTGTGCTCCAGAGTTGGCTCCGGTCTTGACGCGTCTTTTGCGGCTCTCGTATCCAATGGCATCGTCCCGGCTTCCTGGAAGACAACCTTGGTGCACCCGATCCCCAAAAAAGGTGACCGCTCAAATCCTTCCAACTACAGACTAATCGCTATAACCTCTCTCTTCTCGAAGATAATGGAATCCATTATCAATAGCCAGCTTCTTCGATACTTGGACGGCCAGGGATTGCTAAGCGACAAACAATACGGGTTCCGTAAGGGTCGCTCGGCTGGTGATCTCTTGGCATACCTGACTCATCGTTGGGCTCAGGCAATTGAGTCGAAGGGAGAGGCATTGGCTGTTAGTTTGGACATTGCGAAGGACATTGATCGGGTTTGGCATAAAGCGCTGCTATCAAAGCTTCCATCATATGGGCTGCGCGAGAAATTATGTAAGTGGGTCACTAGTTTCTTAGCAGACAAAAGCATAAAGGTCGTCGAAACGAACTTGTCACACAAGTCTGCGCGTTCACCACTAAAAAGTCACCAATGGTCGTTTATCCTCGTTTCGAGGGCACATCTTTAACCATCTCCCCTAGCATTAAGATACTTGGCGTCAACATATCGAGCGAAGTCCAGTTCCGATATCATCTTGAGGGTAAGGCCAAATTAGCCTCGAAGAAGCTTGGTGTTCTTAACAGAGCGAGACAGTACTTCAGTCCGGACCAACGCCTACAACTCTACAAGGCGCAGGTTCGGCCTCATATGGAATATTGTTCTCATCTCTTGGCAGGAGCGCCAAAATACCAACTGCTCCCTCTGGATCGTATCCAGCAAAGGGCTGCTCGAATTGTTGACTGCCATAGTGTTTCAAACAGCTTGGACCCCCTGGAATTACGCCGAGATGTAGCTTCACTCTGCATCCTCTATCGGTTGTATCACGGGGAGTGCTCTGAGGAATTGTTCGAAATCATACCACCTGCAACTTTTCGCTATCGTCCCACGCGAAAAACATACCATCCTCATCACCTTGATGAGTGGCAGTCTTCCACAGTGCGTTTTTCGCGTAACTTTCTGCCGCGCACTGTTAAACTCTGGAATGAACTGTCACCAGCAGTATTTCCGGACCGATACGACCTGCAAACCTTCAAGAAAAGAGCGTATTCCCTCTTAAAAGGCCGGCAACGCACCTGCAGCTCTTCTGATGTTGCGAGTGTCCATGGGCGACGATAGTTGCTTACCATCAGGTGACCCGTTGGCTCGTTTGCCGCCTTATTTAATAATAAAAAAAAGGGGTTGAAGTATTTTCTTACGCGATGGTTAGTAGGTAACTAAAAAGAGTGAAATTATTATTTTTAACAAAAAATTAAAACCGACTTCCAAGGTAAAAACAATAATAACATCCTTATAATATGAACTAAAAAGTATTGAATAAATTTTTCCTATCTAATAGTGCCTTTTTCCGAATTCGGCTAAAACTCAACTATTTCTGTACTCAATCTTCATAATTTTGAAGTCGGTGCCAGTTCCAAAAGTTTCAAATATTCTGTCAGAGAACTAAAGATTCAGCTATCTGGTACCGACTTCAAAATGATGAAGATTGAGTACAGAAATAGTTGAGGTTTAGCCTAATTCGGAAAACGCCGGTTTTCTGTGAGAGCGTGGTATTTCTCCGGTCGAGCCGGCCCATTCGTGCCGAAGCATGGCTCTCCCACGTCTAATCTGAACTACACATGTAATATTTTTTTGAAATATAAAGAGCATACAATATTTTCTTATACTTACCTTTGTTTAATTAACTATACTTATTATATCCAAAATATCTGAGTGCGATCATTAAGTTATATTGTTACTATCAAATTGGATGTTGATTGAACGAAAAATTGCCTGTGAAAAAGATTATAAAATTTCTTCTCGTTTATTGAAGTTCCATCAATTGATAGATATTATATCCGCTTCCACTGAAGCGACTACCCGACTAAACTGAGTTAGGGGCGTTTTTCTCCATTTTCCTAAGAGGCGGCGAAGTCTTGAATTATTGGACTTACTTTATTTTATAAAACGATTTTTCTTCTAAAGAGATTCATGTTGACTTTGTACGCTTTCGCCGTTCTGTTGTACTTTTATGTACTTACGTAAATTTAACTTAATTTATCTCTTGATCATATTAATATTTTGCTCTTTTTATGTTATCGTTTATTTTTAATTCGTTATGTGTGTCTTTTCATTACATTTCGGATAATATTATAGTACACACGATAATTATAAAGGTTCAAATGGTTGCTAAGAAAATCTTTAAAGTAACTTCATAGTTTTTGAAATGTTGAAATAGCGCTACATCGAGTTCGATAATGAAAAAAATGATCCCAAAAATGGTTCACATATTTTCATTTTCGTAGATGTCATAACATTTTCGTGTATGAAGATTTTTGTAACCTTTAAGAATATTAAATATTATTTAACTAAGCTATGCACTACCTTGTCTAATAAGTGGGGTACCTAAATACCTTGTGCTAAACTCCCAAAAAAGAACGACCAATAAAAACCGTAATGAAGCCAGTAGTTGGCACCTCCGTGTACTGTGTTCACAGTGACATAACTTAGCAGATTTCAACACTTATGGCGTTGTAATAAAGGTGTTGCTGGAGGTAAAATAAAAAAGAAGTTTCGGGTTCCCTTTCATTAACCCAGTAGGTACTGGACGTAAAGTATTTCAGTAACACGGAAAATACCCACACGTCAAATGTAGTAAATGTTTCTAAACGAAAAATATTCTCGCTCCATATTGCGGAGGAAAATAAAGGTGTTCTTTGAGATGTGCTTCTCGAATTTTCTGCCAATTGGAAGACTGGGACACTGGTAATATGGATATGCTTTGAATTTAGAATTATACCCCTACGTTTGGTCTGCATGAATTCTAAATGGTCGACTTTTTCTGGGATTTTGGTTAAAATTTGTCTTTCTGTTATTTTTAATTTATTTAGATTATTGTATTGCTGAATATTAGGAAACAATGTTATATTTTACGTACTTACTGAAAAGATTGGCTTAAAATTTGGAAGAGACATAAGGAGGGAGGGAGGGCCACGTATCTCAATACTTAATAACTTATAATTAATTATTATAATGGCCGGTTTACATCATTCCAATCCAGTGATCCAATTCAGCGCTTTTTTTGCAAAATTGCATTTCAGAGCATTCCAGTTTCCGTTTTCATTATTCTAATAATAGTACCTATAAAACAGCGCTGCATTTCGGAATATTTAGCGAAATTAGTTAAATGGTATAAAAATCAGTCGTGATCCGTTTCTTTAGCATCGAAAATAATCATTCCAAAATTCTTTTCATTTTTACCAATATGTTTTATGTTTCATTTACAATTCATGACTGGACTGTACCAAGTTGTCGCATCGTAACAAAGTGTATGCAAGCCATGTTGGCATTTTCTACACAGGGAACTCGTCTATGTCAGTCCGAGGATGTAATGTAAAGGATGCGTCGAGCTGAATCGAATGTATTCATGCAATCGAAACAATAATCGACATGTACAATGCCTATTTAAAAAAAAGAACGCTTTATATTCAGAAAGAGAAAATAGTAACACAAGAGAAAACAGATTTATTTTTATGAAATTAAGGGATTTTTGATTTATTTTCATATTTCAGTTGATTTAATGAAAGTTAAATTAAGGTTTACCATTTATGACGTATAAAAAAAACTACTGGCTAGATCTCGTTTGAACCAATTTTCGTTGGTAGTTTTTGTAGTAATGTACACAGAATTTGTGTTCACAGATTACATCTATTTACCAAGTTTCAACAGTGTAGCTCTTATAGTTTCGGAGAAAAGTGGCTGTGACATACGGACGGACAGACAGACAGACAGACAGACATGACGAATCTATAAGGGTTCCGTTTTTTGCCATTTGGCTACGGAACCCTAAAAAGTTGTAATTAATTTGAATTTGAAAATAGAATGACCAACTGATTCCCAAATTGCTTGTAACTATATTCATTTGTCTGGGTGCAAATCTTAATATTCCGGTGATGCTCAGAGACGTATAATGATGATTAAACTTCAATTTAATAAAAAAAAAAATTAACAAAATATGGGGCTTATTTCGAATCTTCATTTAATTACAGATAAGTAATCAAATGAAGACATACAGTGGCAATTAGTCTTTCTTCGTCTTAAGAATAAGTTTAACAAAATTTCACTTCAAAAACATTTTTGTTAGTACTACCTCTACCCATAGAAATACAATATATTATTGGGTTCTACCACGGAAACCTAACGACGAACAAGTTAACTTTACTTTATCTATAACTTTCTAAGAAATAGGTATACTTACCTACTATATTGAATGTGTGAATTTCCTTCTATCGAGTGAGGAAGTCCACACATTCCAGACATTTCTGCCGGCGCCATTACTTCTATTCCTTTGAGATTAAAAATCTCTGCTACCATCCGACTCCTGCCGTGCAGAGTCATATAAACATAGATACGGCATGGAGATTATGATTAAATTTCATGCTGCGTAAAATTTATTATGATACTAACCATATAATTTAATTAATGTTGTCATAATTACACAAACAAAATTAAATAGTAAATAAGATTTATATTAAAACCATAAACTAATACAATAAAACTAAATTACAATAAAAACTAGCGTAATAATAAGTAAAAAAAAGAACAGTTTAAATATAAAAAAAGGTTGTCATCCAGACTGCTGCCTTTAAATTAGGAAGATACCCAGAATGCTAGCCACATTGTCCTGCTGTAAGGCCAGGCTTAATCGCTGGCCTGGCTCTGGTCACCTGTGCGATCTATGAGGCGGGATTTGCTTAAAATTAGAAAAGAAAAAAAATTGCAATTATTTGAAAATCAAAACGGTCACCTGATGGAAAGCAACTTCCGTCGCCCATACACACTCTCAAGATCAAAAGGTGCAGGTGCCTTTTAAGAGGGAATACGTTCTCTTCTTGAAGGTTTGCAGGTCGTATTGGTCCGGAAAATATATTCCTGCCATATCTACGCTTTTCTTCCATCTGCTGCTATCGTACGGGTTTAAAGGGTCGCATATAAACTGGGAACATTTTATTGTAAAACGTTTATTCGCGGACAATTTGACGCGGTCGGTATTGGATATCGAATTATTTTCTATGGCTTTTGTACTTTGTACCATCAGCGGAATCGTTTTTAAATGTGATGTGTTGGATCTGTATAATATGTCTCTGTAAAACACACACAACTTATTTGACAGATTCTCTATACTCTATCTGTCAAGTTAAGTTGCGGATAACCTATCCAAAACAAGCTCTAAATCTCGTTAATTCCTTACTAATATCATAAACGTGGAGGTGTGTATAGTATGTCTGTCTGTTACCGTTCATACGTGGAAGAGCCATGCTTTGGCACGAATTAGGCGGCTCGACCGGAGAAATACCAAGTTCTCACAGAAAACCGGCGTGAAACAGCGCTTGCGCTGTGTTTCGCCGAGTGAGTAAGTTTACCGCAGGCCCAATCCCCTACCCTATTCCCTTCCCTACCCTCCCCTATTCCCTTTCCATCCCTACCCTCCCTTATGACCCGTTTGCTCGTTTGCCCCCTTATTTCATAAAAAAAAAACCTTTTCAAGCCCAAACCGCTGAACCGCTTTTGCTGTTTGGTATGGAGATACTTCGATTCCCGGGAAAGAACATATAATTTTATCCCGGAAAAATGTATGGTTCCAGCGCGATTACTAAATTTTGACGCAGCGGAGTTGCGGGCATCATCTAGTAGATAATAAAGGCTTTGCTATAGAAATCTTCATCGAATAAAACTCACTCAATGTACGTTATAATATTAAAACATAAAACGGATATGAAAATGAAGGGGATGTAATGTATTAGGATTCATACTTGCGGCGGGCGTATCCTTTGGTCGGCAAAGCCGCTAATCCATTTAGTCCGTTGCCATGGCGGTACGGAAAAACTCGCGCTTTTGCTACAATATTTTACATAGTATAGTGTTCTTTTAAGCACGTACTTGAATAGTTGCGTATGCCCTTTATTTGTATAAAGACCAAAACTGCGCCAAAAGTCGTTTATAGCGCGGAACCGTAATTTTTCCAGGAAAAATATGTCCTACGTCCTTTCCCGGGACTCAAATTATCTTCAAACTTTTCAGCAAATCAATTCAGCGGTTTGGGCCTGAAGAGGTAACAGACAGACAGATAGACGGACAGACACTTTCGCATTTATAATTTGAGAATGGAAGTAAGGATATGGATTACGTGACGACCTCTCATTCGGTAAGGGTGTTGACGCTCAGCCCTACTAGACAAGTGGCAAGCGATTATCGTAAACGCCAACAAAATGTATGCGATTTGACATAATTTTGTTGGCGTTTACCATAATCGCTTGACACTTGTCTCAAGGCCCAGGCCGCAGGTCGCGGGTTCAAATCCCGCCGAAAGGACTTAAGTTATTAATGTTCCTAGATCATTGATGTATAAAAAGTACTAAATGACGCCCGCAACTCCGTTGCGCCAAAATTTGTTTATAGCGAGGAACCGTACCTTTTTCTCGCATAACGTGTTACTTAACAACGCCATCTACTGGAATAGCTTTAGCTGTTGTTGTGTCGTTAAAGCAATTAGTTGCTCACAAAATAGTATTATTATTCGCCAATAGATGTCAGGAAGAGTCATATTTTTCAGTTTATCGATTATCGATAAAACACGAATAAAAAGACATTTTCTAAAAATGATTCCTAGCTAGATCGATTTATCGCCCCCAAAACCCCCTATATACTAAATTTCATGAAAATCGTTGGGGCCGATTCCGAGATTCCAATAATCACTTTACGTCCTTATACTGACGGTATAAGGACGTAAAGTGAATGGATTTAAGAGCTCATAATAGGCCCCCAGTATCACGTATTGAGTAGTACTATTGGCCATCTACGGTGATATTGATTTTCTCTATGCTCTGATGCAGGGGTTTCCAAACTTATTTCGCCTACCACTCACTTAGAGAACAAATTATGTTTTAGCATCCCCCTTGTTTCAATTTGAAATGCATCCAGATGAAATAAATCACCCCTCAAGCCTCTACGCAACGCCCCCATTTTTTTCTGGCACCACACCGCCCCCCTTCAGATCTTCAGCGCCCACAAGGGGGCGTTATCGCCCACTTTGGGAAAGACTGCTCTAATGTATATTTTCTCTTTGATATTGAACATCGCGCGCCTTCAATCTAATTGTCAAGTAAACTGTTCAATAAAATTGAAACCGGATATTGCACAACACAATTGATCGTCTAGGGGCCAGCTAACAAAGAATAAGTTACTTCACGAGAAATAGCTGCAGATATTTTATCCTAATTTCAAGCACTACAAGAGTTATTGATGAAGATACGAATTACACAGCCATCTGGCTCGCTGCCAATTTCTTCATAAAACGAATAATCTTGAATGCAGTTCATATAAATCTCGTTTAGAAATGTAGACAGTATTGCATAAATAGTGACTGTCTTAAATTCTATTTTAGAAACTTGTGTTTCAATTTTCGTGCTTGGTTTACTTGAGTAGTACAGTCGTGAGCATTAACTTAATACGACCAAAGAATAGAAGTCTTTGAATACGACTTGTTAGACTAATGTCTATACCATAAAGTTAATATACCTAGCGGAATAGAGAAACAAAGGCCTGAGCAAGAGAGATGTCACTATCAGTAACACTGCGTGGTAAAAAGAGACGTGTGATACAACTACAGCAGCATTCTTTTTTTGACGTCCAGTCGGCACGTGCCGCAAGTTGACAATTTAATCTCATAGAATTCGTGTTCAATCATGCTTGTGTAAGTGTATACGTACACATATTTTTCACACACATGAAAACCAATTTCGGTTACGTTTGACAGCTCGAGATTGTTGCTCCATTCCGCTAGGTATATTAACTTTATGGTCTATACATAATAATTTATGTCGTTTTATATCTCGCTTGTCACTTTTTAGTATACAGAGTGTAACTAAATAAAATGATAATACTTGAGGGTGTGTATAAGTCTATTTATCCATTTTATATATTGTATTATGTAGTGAGAAAATATGCTTTTATTAAAAAAGAAAATTATAACTGTATTTTGTTAAAATGATAATTTTTAAACAATCGAAGCATTTAAAAATATGTTACTACAAAGGTAGTATTGTCAGCAAGTGAAACTGACACTAAAGAGCTCAAAGCATAATATTTTTTTTCAAATTATTAATTATTTTTTGCATTACGATACATTCAAAGTGCATTCTTTGTTCGGGTTTAAAAGTTTTCAGTGGACATTTAAAATTAAAAAAAAAACGTCCAAGTACGAGTCACTCGTACGTACACAAAGGGTTCCGTACCAAAACATCAAAGGATCATCAGTGTAATAATATAGTAGCTCCACCCAATTTACTTTTCGGTTTTGGTTACTGAAGTGGCAAAGGAAATAAATTATTTGTAAGGAAAGTGCTATAATTTAAGATCTTTGTGTTATAGCTTTTATACGTGGGAGAGCCATGCTTCGACACGAATGGGCCGGCTCGACCGGAGAAATACCACGTTCTCACAGAAAACCGGCATGAAACAGCGCTTGCGCTGTGTTTCGCTGAATGAGTGAGTTTACCGGAGGCCCAATCCCCTACTGCGAGTGTCCATATCCGACGGAAGTTGCTTTCCATCAGGTGACCCGTTTGCTTGTTTGCCCCCTTATTTCATAAAAAAAAATAGCTTGTGAGATTTAGCGTGATGATGTAGATAGCGGACTTAAAATATTAATTTTTATCTAACTTTTTTTTTGGTAAAAAAAGTGGGCCCCGTGCGAGTTTCTTACGCCGGTTCTTCTCGATGGGTTAGTTTCCGAACCGGTGGTAGGCACCGCAGTATCAACATTCTGAAAGCATTTTCTTACAAACTACTCAGAAATAAAACAATTTTTATTTTATTTTTAATTTTGGACGGTCAATGGAGTCCTAATAATATTACAGTTTCGTTTTTTCCTTTGCCAACGGAACCCTAGAAAAAAGATCACATGAGTCCTGATTGTACGTTTTCATTAAGCGCAGAGAACTTTGAATTTATCGCTCGCAAACGCCACTTCTTCATAAATTCATTTTGTTCATAAAATTTAATTTTGAAACTCTCATGGGGCGCCCTCTAACTCCATTATTTCATATTATCTCGGTGATATATTTTTATCAGGCTAGGTGTGTGTAAATTATATTTATCTTCCACAAAAATGTCATATGTAGATTTAGAATTAGTATTTAGAATATTGTACTATGGCTCAAAACATATTGAGTCTTGTTCAACTATAAAAAAAAAATGAAATAAATATTGAATCATAGATAGCCTTATATTATGATAACACGAAGAAAAAATGCCCGAAGCGTCCACAAAATGATAGAAACATTTGTGTAAGTGAATAGAAAGGATCAAAAAGGGAAATAAATTTGTAAACGTATGTTGTACGTGGTACCACAGAGTCGGATTGTGTAAACGGCACACGTCCGCGCCGCTGACCGGCCAAAACGCGGCCATCTTGCTAATTGCACCATAAATTCTAGAATTTTTTAAATAAAGAACGCTTGTTTTTTTAAGTTTCAATGTTAGGGCCAAGTGCCAACCCACACGTACCACAACCACACTACATCGCAACGACAAAATGCCGTTAAGCAGTGGTTACGTGTGAATGGTGTCACTGCAGCTTTTTGCAGTTGCGTTGTGGTACCGACAAAATCGTCAACATTATTTGTCGCCAGTATCGGTTGCGTTGTCGCCAGTAATTGCGATGTGGTTACGTACGAAAGTCAATGAAACGGAGGGGGAAAAGAGCGCGGGCGGTGTGCGCGCACTGTCATTTGTGTGACACTGTCTGTTGTGGTTGCGATGTGGTCGGTATCACACAATTAGTGGTCTACAAAATGTGGTACGTGTGCATATAGTCCTTTACAATACGAAATTATACGCCCGACCACTTGGTGCGGTTGTGGTGTGGTTGTGGTTGTCATGTGGTTGTGGTACGTGTGGGTTGGCCCTTAGGCTTCTTACAGACGAAAGGCACGTGTCGCCGGCACGTGTCAACGGCAGTCAGCGGCACGTGTTGGCGGCAGTCGATGGCAGTCGACGGCAGCCGTTGTCAGTTTATGACGCTTGCAGGGGGCCTACCACGACCTTTCCTAAAACTATCATGTTTCCAGAACACTTTGTTGCAAGATTACAAAAGTGAGTACTCACTTTTAAAATATAATTTTACTAAAAAACAATAAAAAATACAAAACGTTGTTAAATCCGCTGTGAAATATCAACTTTTTTAAGATCGTTAGCTTGACGTTAAATTAATATTGCTTATCAGTTAAACGGTGTCGGACGCTTAGTAGAGGTGGTGGTAGGCCCCCAGTTGTGACGGCTAGTCGGTAATCCGTACACTGCCGATTTAGCGGACGTACTGTGAAAAAATTATCCATTTGATGTGAGACGTCCATTGCGTATGATACCGACCTGTGGACGCTTACCTTTACGCGGTACGTCACAACTGCAAGCGTGATAAACTGTCGACGGCTGCCGTCGACTGCCTCCGACTGCCGCCGACTGCCGCCGACTGCCGCCGACTGCCGCCGACACGTGCCACCGACACGTGCCACCGACTGCCGCCGACGCATGCCGCTGACACGTGCCGTTCGTCTGTAAGCGCTCTAACGGCCGTTCCCAATATTTGATCTATCTCTGGCTAAATAGCTAAATAGCTCACAATTGACATAAAATATATGTCTCTAATGTCTAACGTGAGTTATTGCTATCTCTAGTAGGGCAAAACCAGAGATAGATCAAATATTGGGAACGGCCGTAAGTGGCATTAGTTTGATGGTTTGTGTACAAAAGTTATCTTGCTAGTGTCAAAAGTTTGATAGTACACATTATATGCAAGTTTACATTGCTTTTGTCAAAGTTAAATAAATATTTTTAATTACTTAATTCGAAATATCCTTTTTGCGATGTAATTTATTGTTTTCACAATGCAAAATTTCGCGTGGGTTTTAAACTAAAACCAATTCAAGCAAAGAAAACATTGCAGTGAAGCTTTCTTAGAAAACAATATTTTCAATCAACACTTCCAATTTTAATAAGGCTGGTATGACCACTTGTGTATGATGTATGAAGAGTGATTGTAATATATTACCATGTTACGTTATTATTAAACATTTAATTTAAAATGCAATATAAATATAAGGTAAAAGCTAATGAAATTTTACTGAAATATAAAAATTATGAAATTTTTCAATTAAATTAAACCATAATAAAATCTATATGACGTAATAGTTTTATTACTAACTAGATGTCCCGCGCGGCTTCGCCCGCGTGAATTAGGAATTTCACAGAAACCGTACATTTTCGAATAAAAATAGCTATAAATAATCCTTTCACGTGGTCTACTCTATATAAGCCATGCCAAATATTGCTATAAAATTGCTCTAGTAGTTCGTGAGATAAACCCTTTCTAATATTTTCCCCGTTTTTACCACATTTTCCTGAGTTTCTTCAGTCGTATTAGTCTTAGCGTGATAATATAATATAATATAGCCTATAGCCTTACTTGATAAATGAGATATCTAATACTGAAATAAGTTTTTAAATCGGACCTGTAGTTCCTGAGATTAGCGCATTCTAGCAAACATACTCTTCAGGTTTATAATATTAAGTAGGTATAGATTTTTTAAAATTATCGCTTGACAAACTCGAGCCTCGATCTAAAAGACTATGAAAAGGCTCATAATCATGGGACGATGCATGGTATAATATTATGGTAGTGATGATGATGATGATGATGAATGTAATTTGCATAGTAGCATATGCTTTCCGTTCTTAAAACAACGCCGAAACTCCCAAACTTGTATCTATAAAGAATCAGGAGTTCTCTCAGCACCTTCCGAACCACGGTATACCAAGTATACCTTGGTGCAAAATCTTACTTGTTTGTACCATATGCTTAGAATACTTCTCACGAAACCGAAGTCACCACATGTTTCCCCATAAATTTTGAGGAGTTCCCTCGATTACTTATGAATCCTTCATCAGATCACCACTTTTGTGAATATAAAACCAAATTGGGATGATACCCTACATACCAAAAGAAAAATTTTGAAAATCGGTTAACAAACGGCGGAGTAATTATTGAACATAAGAAAACGAACATAACACCTCCCCCATTTTGTAAGTCGGTTAAAATTGTAGCCTATGTGTTATTTTGATGTATAAGCTATAATATTATTGTAAAGTTTCATTAAAATCCGTTCAGTAGTTTTTGCGTGAAAGAGTAACAAACATCCATACATCCACACATCCATACATCTATACATCCATACATCCAAACAAACTTTCGCCTTTATAATATTAGTAGGATGAAATTTTCGTCAGTTTATCGCAATAAAGAAAGAAGAAGCATAAAATATAAATTTATTTGTGTAAGTTCTTACCCGAATTCCTAAAAATGCAGTGTCTCATGACCATGATTCTTTTAGAGCTCCCACTTTCATAGTTAACTCTGTCCACACGTTACAGTATTATTTAGTTTATTATTCTTGAAAAATATAACCCCCCTTTTGTGAAGTTGGCTATTTATCCAATAGACTTTCCTTTAAAGAAAAAATTAACGTCCACAAAAGTACAACATATTGTAAATTACATTTTCCTTCATTTTCGACGTCAGATCCCAAGGCATTAAAAGTAGTAAAGGAGATATTGGGAAATTTATAACACCTGTTTAAAGTACACTTGGACTTTTATTGATGTACAAATAAAACTGTTCAATTATTTTACGATTGTCGGGGCGAGAAGCATATTTTTATTGACTACGTCGTTAAAGACTGCCCCAGTTTTCAGTATTTGAGAATTCTTACAAAATACTGCATTGCCTTCTGAATCTTTTTTTGATCCTTTTTTATCTATTCAACAGTGATGTTTATTGGTTTAGACCTTAGCCAAATAAAATCTCTAGTAAATAACCAACTTCATCCGCTAGCAACACATATTATGAACAAAGATAAATATAATTATTCATTTTACCCGTTTTTTACACACCTTCCACTGATTCGTCGCCGCCTGCCTTGGTCGCAGTTTGATGTTTTAATATAACCTTCTTCAATAAATAGACTATACACGAAAAAAAAAATGCAAGCGGCCAAGTGCAAGTTGGAATCGCCCATAAAGGGTTCCGCAGCAGTAATAAGGTTTATTTTAATGAAATTAAAAGGTTTTTGATTTTTTTATATTTCAGTTGATTTAATGAAAATTAATTTAAGGTTTACCATTTATGACGTATAAAAAAAACTACTTGCTAGATCTCGTTAAAACCAATTTTCGTTGGTAGTTTTTATAGTAATGTACATCATATATTATTTTTAGACTTATCATGCCTCTACTTTAGAAGTTAGAGGGGGGACACACACATTTTACCACTATGGAAGAGTCTCTCTCGCCAACTATTCAGGTTAGAAAAATATGACATGAGAAACCTCAACATGATTTTTGAAGACCTATCGATAGATACCCCACACGTATAGGTTAGATGAAAAAAAAATTGTTTCAGTTGTACCTCTAAAATTTTTTATAATTTTTCCATTTTTGTATAAAAATCTTTATGCGGTTTACAGACTACATCTACTTACCAATTTTCAATAGTATAGCTCTTATAGTTTCGGAGGAAAGTGGCTGTGACATACGGACGGACAGACAGACAGACAGACAGACAGACAGACATGACGAATCTATAAGGGTTCCGTTTTTTGCCATTCGGCTACGGAACCCTAAAAACAATTCACTCTAGTAGTTTTGGCGCGTTCAAATATACAAACTCTTCAGCTTTATAGTAAAGATTGATGAGAGTTACAAACTCGAAATTTTTTGATGTTGTTGATATTATGGTTACATAACTTGTGCTAGGCTTTAATAATTAATATTCCAATGTGCACATACACTTGAGGTTATGCGCTCTAATGGGCGGCACAGCGGCCTGTATCGTCAAATTCATCTTGATATCGTGTTACCGACATTCGGGTATTCCCCGAATAACGACCACTGATCTCCTAAATACTATTGAAATTAAATGGATAACCTTTATTTAGTAACTTTACAGCTATGGTTTACAATTTATTAAGAGAAAATGTTTGCTTGTATAAAATTAAATATGCTGTAACTGTAAATTAAATACTAGTTTAAGAAAATTAGTTTCAAAATCGTCGATCAGACCAAATAATTCCTGTAGTTTTGAAAGTTGGTACGCTTATTCCTAAAGGTATCCAGATGAATATTATGAAAGCCCCCGGGGGATAGACACAAGCTGGAGGTGGGCGAGGGGGGAAAGGTCTCCTTTTCAAGGTTTTTGCTTGTGACTCGAAAATTATTTATAATATCTCTTTAGTGAGTTCTAGATAATTAATGTAAGTAGTAAGTAAGGAGACCTTTCCCCCTCCCCCACCGCCGGCTTGTGTCTATCCCTCGGGGGCTTTTAGTATATTCATCTGGTCATTTTTAGAAATAACTGTACCAACTTTCAAAACTACACGAATTATTTGGTCTGAATTACTTTATTTTCCCAGACTATACGCAGAAGTAAGAACCGGTACACAAAAACATGGCGTCGTGTCGTACCACGACGCGACGTCGTTTCACGATGCGACATGACATCGTACGACGTGGCGTCGTAGAAACTCACGTAGAAATTCAATGATGAGTTTCTACGACGCGACGTCGTACTACGTCGTACGATGTCATGTCGTAGTTTTTTACGACGCGCGTCGTAGATTCCCACAATACTACGTCACATCGTGAAACAACGTCGCGTCGTGATACGACACGACGTCGTATCGTGTTTTTTGTGGCCCGGCCCTTACGGATAAATATAAAGGCATACTTACAGATTTTATAAAACTTGTATGGATGTATAATGTTAGCCTTAGCCTTCATCTAATTTTAATGAATGGAGTATCCATACTAATATAATAAATGCGAAAGTGTGTCTGTATGTCTGTCTGTTACCTCTTCACGCCCAAACCGCTGGACCGATTTTGCTGAAATTTGGTATGGAGATACTTTGAGTCCCGGAAAATGATATAGGATACTTTTGAGGTGTTGCGGGCGACATCTAGTCAACAATATTTTAATAATTGCCCCGGTAATACACAATATTATGTTTATACCGTTTTGTATAGTAAAAATGATTACAAAAAAACTAGGCCTTTACATCCGTTGTGGATGATTTATACAGTATTTTTCAGAGCGAAGTAACCACTCCTCAAATACTGCAGTGCCTGGGACAAGATTTTTAAATGTCCGTATGGTTGCCCAAGCGCATACGGCATTCTCGCATCATAGTCGGCTTAGTCCAGAGGAAAGAACTAGTCAATACGTCTGGGACCAACTATGTGCGGGTTTCCTCACGATGTTTTCCTTCACCGTACGAGCGTCCGTATTATGTACTTGAGATCAGTAAATGTCTCATAGGTACACGCCTCCACCCGGGTTCGAACCTGCACCCTCTAGGAGTGCGAACCGAAGGTCTGCCCATTAGGGATTCCAAAAAAGTATTACACAAATACATATTCCATTACATGACTGATACAAATTAATAAGTATAGGGCGAATCCTCGTTTACGTCTTAAAAGCAAACATTGTAAGTGTATAAAGGCGAAGTTTAGAAATTACATTAACTAAGGACAAGGCGTTTTAACGTAATAGCGGTAGAAGTCCCAGGGCCTCACTTAGACGACGACACTTAAAAATCCACTGCTACCCTCATATCGTTAAACCCTATTCGATATATCGAACCTCATTCGATGTATCGATTTAGCAAAGGCAATAAAATGGGCATTAGACAAGACTTGCAAAATTATAGTGTGTTTGTGTTACTTATAATAATTATAATATTAGAAGATGACCCGGGGAACTTCGTATTACTATTCCCTTATATAAACCTTCCTTAGACATCCACGAATATTTCAAGACTAAAATATAAACGTGGGAAAGCCATGCTTCGGCACGAATGGGCCGATTCGACCGAAGAAATACCACGTTCTCACAGAAAACCGGCGTGAAACAGCGCTTGTGCTGTGTTTCGCTGAGTGAGTGAGTTTATCGGAGGCCCAATCCCCTACCCTATTCCCTTCCCTACCCTCCTCTATTCCCTTCCCTTCCTTACCTTCCCCTATTACCCTATTCCCTCTTAAAGGCCGGCAACGCACCTGCAGCTCTTCTGATGCTGTGAGTGTCCATGGGCGACGGAAGTTGCTTTCCATCAGGAGACCCGTTTGCTTGTTTTCCCGCTTATTTCATTAAAAAAAAAAAAAAAACATCCAAATCGGTTCAGCCTTTCTGGAGTTTTAGAGAGACTAATAAAATAAAAATTTGCAATTTCTTTATATAGATAGCCGTTGCCAAGATGAAAAATTCTTCTTATAAATTAAAATGATATTATATTAGCAAAGTTATAAAAACCTGTGAAAAGTAATACCTACGCTAAAAGTTCGTACCAATATCTGAATTTATGCAGCCAAAACTTGTTTTACTCACCATAAACAAAGTCCGCGAGTATCAGCTAATAAGAATTTTCATTTTAACACGGGATCAATAAAACTAAGAGTACGGACAAAGTGCACATAAAAGTCTCGCCATCTGTGAACAAATTCCATCGGACATGTGGGACGAGTTATACGAGTGATAGTGGGACGAGTAATACGAGTGATAGTGGGACGAGTAATACGAGTGACGGTGCACCTGATACGCCGTGGTGACGTGACACAGAAATATTTTGTCAAATGTATGTGATTAGCTTTGTTCACACTGTGCCTTTTTCTGTTCGTCAAGGGCATGCGTTATAGCGCAGTCAACAGCGAACGTGAAGCATGCCCGCGACGCATGCCCTCTGACCGTATCCAAAACTTCAAAAATGACAATATTGGCGTTGCGTTCCTTGACGCATTCAATTATTGAATGCGCCAATATGAAAGTTGATGACGAAAATTGAAGATGAAAGTGCACAGTGTGGACATAGCTATAAGACAGCCAGACTTTCGTTATTTTATAAAAGTTTACCTGTACATACATCTATAATATATGTAAGAACGACCAGTAACTATGGATTTTTGGTCGCGGTTCCTTTAGGAGGTATCCAGTTCTGAAGGTCTACCTGGCCTTCGATTAAGAGCAAAGCTTGACATTTTTAGGCATTAGATATGCTAGCTTATGTACCTAAATAATTTTGTAGTTGATTTTACCACACCGTCCATAGCGTAGCACGCTACGAGAAACGTAGCACGCTACAAGAACCGTAGCACGCTACGAGAATCGTAGCACGCTACAAGAACCGTAGCACGCTACAAGAACCGTAGCACGCTACAAGAACCGTAGCACGCTACAAGAACCGTAGCACGCTACAAGAACCGTAGCACGCTACCAGAACCGTAGCACGCTACAAGAATCGTAGCACGCTACAAGAACTGTAGCACGCGACAAGATCTGTAGCACGCTACAAGAATCGTAGCACACTACGAGACGGATACGAAATGTCTACGAAGCTGCTACGAAATTCACTACGCGTCTTTAGTTTATATCACGAGGTGGACTGAAACAAATATTGTGATATCCCTTAAAATATATTGTTGAGTACAATAATTATAACTAGCCGTATATCTTCATACTAGATGGCGCTCGCAACTTCGTTGCTCCAAAATTCGTTTCTCGGGGGAACCGAACATTTTCTGGGATAAATCCCTGAAAATAGTATCCTGTCTCCTTACCCGGAACTCAAAATATCTCCTTACCTTTTAGCAAAAACGGTTTAGTGGTTACTAATATTCAAAATTGGAAAGAGTGTCTGTCTCTCTATTACCTTTTCAACCCTAAACCATAGGACCGATTTTGCTAAAATTCGGTATCGAGATACTTTAGTTCCCAGAAAAGGACATAGAATACTTTTTATTCCGGAAAAATGTATGGTTTCCGCGCAATAAACGACTTTTGACGCAACGAGTGCGGGCGTCATCTAGTTTATAATACTCAGTCTTCAGTCTTATTATATACTAAAGGCTTCTTCTTTAAGTAAAAACTAATAATAATAATATCTATAGACGCTTCACACCAAAGACTTAATATGCTTCACACCATGTCAGTCTGGCCCCGTGGTATGTATGTACCTGAAGGACTTGTGCTACATGTACGAGACACCGGAAATATATTTAATACTTTTATACTATACATATATTTAAGATTTTTATTATATTATGATACACATCCATGACCCAGGAACTTAGAAAAACTTTTTGTTCCGTCGGCGCGACCGTGACCCCCGGCTTGAGCTACCAACAGCCGACCAACTGAGCCACAGAGGTCGTCAAAAACTAAAAACAGACCTTTGCTTTTTGCGTACAATCAGTTCTCAGCGCTCTGATGGTGATAGTTGCTCATTAGTAGTGATGTAAATGTTATTTCCTAATGAAATACAAACCCGCCCATTTATTTAAGAACCTTTCCTTTGCGGCTATGATTTGTACGCAGATTTATCAAGATTTTTGTTGGCTGTTTATTACGTAGCCTCGAGGAAAATCTCGTAAAGTTATAACAAAAGACAAAAAATGTTAACTTTGCTGTATTTTTATCGTAATTAACATGAAAATTGTCTTGACGGAACTAATTCTGGTATCTTGGTTATAATGCTTGTAAATGACATGATACCATTTCTATTGCATAGATTTTATAGCGGGCTTTGAGCACGGCGACCGAATCAAGAAAATCCGTACTGACAAAACCTAAAACCCCCCACTCCGACCGGCACAGCTGTGCGGCATTACCAGAATTTAGTTTTCTTAATTCAGGATACATAATTAAGGAACCTAATTTCAGTATCCTAAATTCATTAAATCAGAAACCTAAAATCAGGAAACAAATTCAGGCAGCATAGCTTACTATGCACGGTAAGGTAGCACGGCAATGTTGCGCGACAATGTTGCATGGTAATGTTGCGTCGACAATGATGCACAGTAATGTTGCGTTGACAATGTTGCACTATATAGTATATTGCAGCGTCCGCAGTGGATCCTGATCCCTGTTTTACATTTTGACAAATCCCAGAAAAAAATGTGAACTTTAAGTCAGTCAACTTGATATCTATATCAGCAGCACGGAGTTAAAAGTGTGACATAAGGTCAAAACAATAATAAAAGTGTTATTTCACACCAAGTTACATTTTCTGTAATGCCAAGTAAAATATGCATAAAAAATTGGCCAAGTGCTAGTCGGACTCGCGCACGAAGGGTTCCGTACCGTTATAGAGCGAAAATAAGGAAAAAAATGTATTTTTTGTATCTTTGCCCCCCTTAATTAATTATTTTATTTTAATTGTATAACATAATATTAAGTACACAATTAATTAAGGATTTTGTGAAAATTTCAAGTGTCTATGTTGCCCTTATGGATTACGAGCCAAAAAGATTAAAAAACTAACGTTTGTTGTATGGGAAAAAAAGAATAGCGGGCCCTTAAATATTAATTTTATTTTGTTTTTAGTATTTGTTGTTATAGCTGCACTAGAAGGACATAATCTATGAAAATTTCAGAAGTCTACCTATAGCGGTTCTTGAGTTACAGCCTGGAGACAGACAGACGCACAGACATCGAAGTCTCAGTAATAGGGTCTCGTTTTTACCCTTTGGGTACGGAACTTTAAAAATGATAATACATTATAATATATTTCAGGAACAAGAGCATCTTTATACTGAAGTTTCCAACAAAAATTTAAAAGCGCATCATAAAATACATAATGTATAAAGTGTCTAGATAAACTGCAGTTGATGTGGGGTGGATATAACGGTATATCTACCGTTATTCTCGTAAGCTGGTAGTGTGTTCCCCAGTTTATTGGGATTCCGGTACATACGTATAATAACTTTAGACTGCACCTAGATAGGGTTTTCTTAAAAGAAACAAAGAGTCTACTACAAAGCATTTTTGAAGATTGTCAGAGAGTATTTAAGTTAAGTTGTAGTTCTTACTTTCAGTGTATATCCATTTACAGCATTTCACCTAGCATTAATACAGAAATGAGTTTCATATTATAAAGACCGAGAGTTGAGACTAGGTTTATGGTTGAAACACAGTTTTCATGTTAAAAAACAAATATCTAAATGAGCGGCATAAGTATACAGTAAGCGGCAACTATACTTTAATTTTTCAATTTTCTCATAACATGAATTATATTTTTTGTGTCAGTTATTAGTAAAAATAAATATTATGTTGGCCCGAAATTCACTAATTTTTAGGATATAACGTTAGTGTGATCAAACTTAGAATAATTCTCATGTAATTATACAAGAATTCTGATCTTTAGCTCTAAAATACGCATTTTTTTTTTTTATGAAATAAGGGGGCAAACGAGCAAACGGGTCACCTGATGGAAACAACTTCCATCGCCCATGGACACTCGCAGCATCAGAAGAGCTGCAAGTGCGTTGCCGACCTTTTAAGAGGGAATAGAGTAATAGGGGAGGGTAGGGGAAGGGAAGGGAATAGTTGAGGGTAGGGAAGGGAATAGGGTAGGGGTTAGGGGATTGGGCCTCCGGTAAACTCACTCACTCGGCGAAACACAGCGCAAGCGCTGTTTCACGCCGGTTTTCTGTGAGAACGTGGTATTTATCCGGTCGAGCCGGCCCATTCGTGCCGAAGCATGGCTCTCCCACGTATAAAATTCCAATGTTTTTAGCAAAAGTCAGATTTCACTCGCACCTCTGACTTGTAATGAGCATATTTCAAATTTCCATTAGGCGCTCAAATCGGTGTTTTCGCGCCAAAAATCCGACGATATATTCTCATTTTGATATTATACCTGTCTGTTTTCCATTAGTGGTCTGGCAAAAGAGTAGACAAAAAATATATTTTTTCATTAAGAATGATTTACATTAATAAATTACGATTTGTTTATATCAGCAATTAATTAACCAAACCAAGATTTTATTTAATTATTTCTTATAATTGTGTTAAGCATGTCATACCTTTTTGGTTAATAAGGTCACATGTTTTTTATTTTATTTAAATATTTTATGAATTCTAAGTAAAAAGCCAGTCTTCCTAAAAGGCGTTGTTTGCGTGTTTTGGCTGGCTTGGTTTGGCCTTTTATTTGGGCAGTGAAGAAAAACAGCTGGCTCGACTTCTTGCGTATATTATTCGAATGTAGGTGCGTATGAGGGGTTCTCACGGAAGCTTCGACCGCGTATCACGTCATCGGCGGCCAATCGCTGCAATTATCGCGTGATGGACGACCAATAGGCTGCTACAGGTATTACACGTCAGCTAGACCAGGATAGCAGATATATCTTGTGCGTGAACAGGCGTAACAACAATACCTATGATCCTCTTAAAGTTAAAATTATTGGTGTTTTCGCATAGCGTTCTTCTAAAAAAGTGTCACTAGAAGGCGCCGATAGTATATTTTGTTTAGTGACGGTTTGATTTTAAGCGCGTGGTTCTTCACCTAACCAAACATAATCCATTAGCCACTCAGACAGATGAATATCTATTGCAATAAGTGACTGTCAGAAAACACGAATGCATAGGAAATTGCATATTTTGTATGCCACTTGCATATGCATGCCGACTGCCACATTTAATTTAAGTAATCTCGTTCAAATATCAACTCCAGCATCCGGGAACGACTATCATAAAAGATAACTTCCTTGTAATATGAGGGAATAAACGAAGAAGTTGAGAGAATATTTTTGGTTTAATGTATTATTTAAATATAACAATGGGTTTTTTGGCATTTAATTTAAGATGCAGACACTTTTATAATTTACTAGGTGATGCCCGCAACTCTGATTCCGGGACAAAAAGTATCCTATGTCCTTTCCGGGGCTCAAAGTATCCTCATGCGAAATTTCAGCAAAATCGGTTCAGTGGTTTGTGCGTGAAGTGGTAACAGACGGACAGATAGACAGACAGATGGACATACACACTTTCGCATTTATAATATTACTATGGATTTGTTTTTATGCCGCTAATGCCCGTTTTGATAATTTGATATGCTAATGGTATTTTTAAGCTAGATCAACCTTTATATTAATACGTGAGCCAAAAACTTTGTATCCCTTTTGACGAAAAATTGGGAAACGTAGGTGAATGAAATTTTGCACAGTTATAGTTTATAATATGGTGAAGGAGTGCATCGAGCTAATATTATTTTGAAATTATGCTTTTATCATACATTTTTTTAACAATTAAAACATTCCACACACGACAACACACACACTAGGAAAATGACAGATTTTTGAGTGACAAGCTTATACATACGAATTACTCTTTTATTTATGGTTGAAGTCTGTTGACAACAAGGTGACAAATTGAAAATAGATAATAGTTTTTTTTTATTGAATCTTAGATACTATTAGACAATGCTTACACGGCCAGTCTGAGATCAGCTGAGTCCAGAGACAAGAGTTGAAAAATATATGATAAAGTCCTAATGTCGTTGAACTAAGGTCGAATTACGACCATTGGGCGATCTCTAGTCCGAATAAAAACGCTAGTGAAAAGATTAGATTTTTTAATAAACTCAGAAACTGAGCAAAAGAATATACATCATTATAAGTACATCCAAAAAATAACAAAGTTATAGTGACTATCAAAATATGGAAGTATATAAGATCTTTCTTATGTTTTGCTTTAGTTTTTTTTTATTTATTTAGAAATGTTAAATGATGCGTGTGTGTGAATAAAATTATTTAGAAGTAACAATAATTATACAAGGTGTAACAAAAATAAGTGATAATACTTTAGGGTGAGTATGTGTTCCTTATAGAGAGTTCACTGTGAAAGTAGCAGCGCTGAAAGACCAAAATTTTTTTTCACTTTTGTATGGGGAAACTCGTGACGTTCGGGCGCTTGCCCATACTAAAGTGAAAAAAAAATTTGGTCTTTCAGCGCTGCTACTTTCACAGTGAACTCTCTACAAGGAACACATACATACCCTAAAGTATTATCACTTATTTTTATTACAGCCTGTATAGTAGCGGCAGTTTTTTTGTCAACCATGCCTAGTAGGGCCGCTGTCCGAAGTCGGGTCTTGATGTACTTAATGAATTCCGTCGAAATATTCTCTTGTCAAATTGTATAAATTAAAACCTCGCTATCTCTACTCGCTAGAAAATTATTATGAGCCGACCGACAAAGAAAAGACATAAGATAAGAAAGGGAATAATTTAATCTTAACTGTGTGAATTTTTTAAAAGTATTTCGGACGGAACTTTAGCCAGTGGATTTTTCAAGAATAGTAAATATTATTTTTTTCTTACAAAATAATTCTTTCGGTATTATTGTAGCTAATTACAAGAAAAAAAGGTGTTTTTTATTTTGTTTCAAAATAAAACTTTCGGGTATTATAAATTTTATTGTTATTAATAGACTGCGTACTTATCTACTATTAAGCTTACAGATGCTGCAAAACTTTATCGATAGGTAAGTTTGAAGACTAAATTTATTGCTACCTAGATTCTAGAACATATCCATACTTCCATATCCATACTTCCATACTAATCTTATAAATGGGAAAGTGTGTCTGTCTGTCTGTTTGTCTGTCTGTTACCTCTTCACACCTAAGCCGCTGAACCGATTTTGCTGAAATTTGGTATAGAGATACTTTGAGAACCGAGAAAGGACATAGAATACTTTTTGCCCCAGGAAAATGTACGGTTCCCGCGCAACGGAGTTGTCGGCATCACCTTTGTAGTTCATAATATAAATGTTGAATAATGTTAGTATGGATTATACAAGGGTTCGTTGCATTTAATTTCTCGTTTTCCTATTAGATTTTTGTTACTTTCATGCCCCCTTTGATATTTTGTATTTATACAGCAGTAAGATTTCAAATAAAATAAAATATTATTATATTATACTAACTACTAATTTAGCTAAGCCAGAGTAGACAGAATGATATGTCTATTGTGGCTAAGCCGTTATCCCATCTCAATTTACCGTCGATCAGTTTGAATATTTCCCAAAAAAGAATTGCTTTGACTTGCTTACGAGTCATCACATTTCTCCTCACTGCCCCGGGCACTGCTACCTGGTTGTGAACAATCAAGGTATCACAGACAATACCTCGTCCAGGGAGTGTTGTCGTGATATTAATCGCCTTATCGAATAGCCGGTGTCTGTCACACGTGACACGTGACAAAGACGTGACTAATTGGTGGCAGCGGCAATTGGATCATCGCGACGTGTCCCGCGTCTTGAATAATTGCACGCACTTAATATAATATTATGTAAAGTGATAAGTGATAAACATCAACATAGGTACTATCATCAAAAACCTAGAAAAGTGTGTACAAATAACGCATATATTGCATTCAAGCACACACACACACACACACACACACACACACACACACACACACACACACACACACGCACGCACACACACACACACACACGCACACACACACACACACACACGCACACACACCCACACACACCCACCCACCCACACACACACACACACACACACACACACACACACACACATGCTCACGCTCACTATAATATTATAATATTACACATTAAAATGCATAATATTATTTTACTTTTTAAGAAAAATATTTCTTGTTATTTCTGAGGTTATATTTTTCAATTGTTTTCTTTATGTAATAATTGTTTTTGTTGTTTTCTGTTGTTGTAAGCCGCAATACTTATACCTACATACTCTTTTAAACTCCCCCATAGCCTTGCCGAGTTTGGGAGACTGTTAATTGTAAAAAAATCCTTGTAAACATTATGGTCAATTACATATTTGTATTTGTATTTATATTATTATTAATTAGTCAGGAGTGTAGCGTGCCTTGGTGGGTTGTATAATTTTTTTGTTTAGTGGCACTAAGGTTGCCTTTTACCTTTAATAATGGAGAGTTACTATAAATGTTTGATCACGTTGGTGGCCCCGTATAATTGATACAGCATATACAGCGGTAGCTACGCCCCTAACAATATTCGCAGACAATCGTTGGAACGAGACAGATGGAAGAGCTTGGGGGAGGCCTTTGCCCAGCAGTGGGATAGTATAGGCTCTTAAAAAAATGTATACTCAAGGAAATGTACGTTATATGAGTGCGAATTTTATAAGTAACGATATTGCTTTTCTCTAGGCTTTTAGCGCAATAGATCTATTTACTAGAATTTTTGATTGGCTATATTCACAATATTAACCAGTCAAAAGCTATGTTCAATAGATAAACTAAAACCGAGCACAAGAACTTTAGTCACTACACCGGATTAAAGATAATATATTTTTTTATGAAATAACCAACGAGCAAACGGGTCACCTGATGGAAAACAACTTCCGTCGCCTATGGACACTCGCAGCATCAGAAGAGCTGCGGGTGCGTTGCCGGCCTTTTAAGAGGGAATAGAGTAATAGGGGAGGGTAGGGAAGGGAATAGGGGAGGGTAGGGAAGAGAATAGGTTAGGGGATTGGGCCTCCGGTAAACTCACTCACTCGGCGAAACACAGCGCAAGCGCTGTTTCACGCCGGTTTTCTGTGAGAACGTGGTATTTCTCCGGTCGAGCCGGCCCATTCGTGCAGAAGCATGGCTCTCTCACGTATAATTATATATTATAACGTATACGCAAACGACAAAATTATGGTTCTTCAATTTGACGTACCCTATTCGAGTAAAAAAGGCAATGTTGTTAAAAATATTTTAGCCAGTTAAGATGGTATTACAAATAAAAATTTCGGTATTTTCAGGTAATTT
Source organism: Aricia agestis (assembly GCF_905147365.1). Lineage (NCBI taxonomy): Eukaryota > Metazoa > Arthropoda > Insecta > Lepidoptera > Lycaenidae > Aricia > Aricia agestis. Next base: position 10,000,073 of record NC_056417.1, read on the forward strand.
TAAGCTATTCATTTTAATGCTATTTTGTAATTTAAAAGCTGCTCGAAATTTTGGTTCAAAGTGGAATTGAAAAGGACCAATAATTGGGGTCATTCCGATCCATCGAGCTAAATCGAAGACCATTCACCCTCAATCACAATTTTATTGATAAAGTAACTTGGGCAATAAAATATGATTAGACACTAATCAATTATACCCTTAAGGTGCCTTTACACGTCCGAACAAAGGGCCAGTGATAATCTACACGGGCACAATACCACCGAATAATTATTCAATTTGTTGCCCTTCGTCCTGGGCTTAGATAAAATGGCGGCCATTTAACTTTTCGCCCTTTGTTCCAAGGGCCGCGCTGATTTCGACCTTTGATTGCCCGGTTACACTTGAATACTCTTGATGTAATAAAACCCCGCACTCGGTTATATATTTGAATTCTTGTGTCGAAAGGACGTGGAATATGATCAAATACTTTTTGAAGCGTGGTATAGAAGGTCCAAGTTTAAAAATACATTACTAATTTATACTGCTCAGACGACTTTGAGTATGACGAAACTTGTATCTTCCATGACAGGAGTGCGTTGAGAAGACATCTCGTCAGCAGCAGCTGCATCTTGGATTTCCTTTGCCTAGAACGATTGCTCTCTTCTGGTGGTCAGATTCAAGTATCTACATTGTACAAGTAAAGTGTTAGATTATTATCATTGATAAACATCACATGCATCATCATACCTAAAAGTAACACAACTAAATTAAAAAGCGTATCACATTGATTAATTAAGGTGTCACAGGAAAACTTGTTATAAACTAATACAAGTTTAATAAAAAAACTATAACTGTGTGATAAAATTGTAAGACGGGGAAGTGCGGGCTTTGCCCTAAGCCTCGGTAGGCCGCGCCCCGCACGTTGGCTTATTACAGGAAAAAACGGGGATTACCCGGACAAGTTGCGTTGTTTATGTGCTTTAATTAAAGTAAGGTTATGTTTCAGTTTGCAATATGTAAGATATTACATCCAATATGCCAATAGGTATAATAAAGTTACTTTTTAACCGCCGACAAAAAAGACTTTTGGGGGGTTTTAACTTATAAGTTTGACGTGTCTGTCTGTCTGTGTGTATATCTGTCCGTGGCATCGTAGCATCCAAACGGGTGGACCGATTTTGATCTAGTTTTTTATTTTATTTGAAAGCTGACATGATCGAGAGTGTTCTTAGATCCGGTTTTATCTGGTCTGGTAGGGAATAAATATTTCCTTAACACTTAGGAATTATTTTAACAGTCAGTAAATTATAATTTCATTACTTTTTATAGATGTTTGGCGGGATTTTTTAAATTTCTTATTTAAAATATTACGAAGTAAGATAAAATGTTGGAGAGTATAGTATAAAGGTGGGCTTAATTTATTAAGGTTACTTTTCTTTCCTGCGTTTAGAAAATCTTTAAATTATGTAGTTTATGTTATACAAATTAACTGGTTTAAAAAAAAAGGAATATAAAAATCTCCCATATAGCCCCCATACGACAAAACATTCAACTTTATATTAATAAGTATATTTGAAGTTTAAACTACTACCCTACTCGTCATAATCGATCATCAGTTTTTGCGTGACAGATTCCAATCCTCACTTTCATAGCAAGATTACTTATTAACAGATCATCACATAGGAACTAATGTATCAAATGTCTTACACGAGCCACCAAAGGCTTGGCATGAATAAAAGATTGCACCTGATTGGCTGTAACCGAGGGCTTTGTCAAACAAGCTCGCTCGGCCGATTGGAACGCTGAATTACTTAACTACGATTAATGTATTGTTCGTGGCTTTTTATTTAAGAGCTATTCAAGTGATAGTTAGGATTTTAGCTTGGTTCTGATATGAAAAAAGCTACTTTGAATGATGCAATTTATAAAAAAAAACATTAGAATAGTTTTAAGGATTTTAAACTGGGTTAAGTACCAAGGCAACAGGAAAGGTTTATTACTTTAATTAAATTATGTGTTTGTTCGCATTTTTTTTTAATTTTTTGAACGTTAGTATTAACTTATGATTTTGATCCAATATCAATGATCATATTAAACCAATGATCAAATGTAGAAATATTGTCTGAAGCGAAAACTTGTTTTTAGCGGCGTTTTTTTTGCGAAGAACAAGGATTCAAAAACTGACTTTTCCTTCCTTATAGTCAAAGGAAATTCTCATTACCATACTTTTTAAAATGCCTTACTTTCAGCCTGGTCGTAAACTTTTAGACAATATTATAACTAGGTTACTTTGAGACCGTATTCTCAGACTTATAGTAAGTCGTAAAGCTGGAGTTACGATCAACTATTAGATCCTGTAGATTAAGAGTGCTGACTTCACACAGATATTAACTCCGATGTTTTTCACCGAGTTATCATGGCTCTTAATTCGAGGTGATTTTTTGTGTTTCATTCTGAGATTAAGGGATGCCTTTCGTCTTGAATATTGTGATATTTCAAGGCACATTTTTAGCTGATTAAAGTCATTCTAAATTTTTAGTGCCTGTTTCACCAGGAATTCCTGATAAGGCTATCCACCAATTAACTTGACAGATCAAGTATGGAGAATAGCTGTCAAAAAAGTTGTGAATAGCCTATTAGGCACTTTATCAGAAAGTGGTTAAACAGGCCCTAAAAGTCTTCAAATATGAAATCTATAACTTCTATATCACGATGCTCGTTGCCAAACTTTTCCGAAACGGCTGAACCGATTTTGTTACCATTTTCTGAACTTATATCGGGTTAGTTTGATTGGGCAACATTTATTTCAAATAACTGCAGTACAGTATATGGCAAAACAACGTTACCAACGTTAAAATAGGAACCAAGAATTCCCGCGATTGTCTTTTCGTTTCCATCGCATCCGTCAAAGGGTCCATGTAAATCAGCTATTCATAAGTGTTCACTGGACACGGCATTACATTGTGAGGGTTCCGGACTTAAATCGACCATGAAATTGTCCGGTCAAATTTTATGCGGACCTATATTTATCCGGGAACTGCCCGCTCAGCAGTATCTCTCACTGGCCAAAGTTGAGAATTGAAAAGTGTTAGGATCTAAAGTGTTAAGTCATATTATATTGTTAATTTGTTATGTTAGATATAGGTAGAGACATCTACCATAATAATATTATGGTAGATGTCTGTGCCTATATATTATAATATCTATGATATTAACTTATTTAATAAGGTTATGAAAAAAACAATACTTGGACTATAACATCGAGTATAAAACCGATGTTTTCGTTACCCAACTGGGTACTGGCAGGGCTGATTTTCTACATTCATTTTCACATAATTCGTTGCACTAAACAATAAACATTCTGGATTGTAACAAAAAAATCACTAAAACCTCGCCGCATTCTATAAACCTAAATAAAGTTGGCTATGTCTACAGATATTTTGATCGAATTTTAATAGTTGGTTGAAATGAAAGCAATATAATATGTTAGCTTAACAAGACATTATTTGCTTACGTAACATATTCAATTTATACATTCGAAGCTGCTTCCATTCATCTTATGTAAGCTATTAAACTTTCCCATTGCTGTAGGATTAATTGCACGTGGAAATAGATTATGTTGGTCTGAATAGGCACTTAGGTAGGCAATAGGGTAAACTACAGTTAACTACTTAATAGAACCCGTATGTAAGGTATATTGTAGTGAATAGGCTGCGTTGCTTATGCATAAACGATTATGTTTGTTTGCATTATTACGTCGTATGTGCATGTAAAAATGTTCCTAGATGCCCCGGACCCTTAGCCAACGTTTTCTTTATAGAATCGCTGATCAAAAGGTGTGTAGAATTAACAGTATTCGATTAGCTATGTCCACACTATGCGCTTTCGTCTTCAATTTTCGTTATTCAACTTTCGTTTTGGCGCATTCAATAATTAAATGCGTCAACGAATGCAACGACAACATTGTCATTTTTTTTTGGATGCGGTCAGAGGGCGTTGCGGGCATGCCGTACGTTCGCTGTTGACTGGCTATAAGTTACAACGCATGCCCTTGGGGAACAGAAAAAGGGACGGGGTGGGACGGCGCGCAATGTATTGGAGGATTTTGAGCCGAGGCTTGCCGGGCCGCATCGCTTCACATCCGCGTCGCTTGCCGGGGCGCAGCGGGTCTTATCGGGCCGTGTCGTATTGACGGAAATCCGCCGAACAATCGGCGCCGATGCGCCCCGGCACAGTGTGCGATACGCGCATCCGCTTCCATACAAATTGTATGGAGGCGGATTTTTGCGATACGCCCCGGAACGCTGAGCCCCGGAACGGCCCGTCTCCTTTATACGGCAAAATCATCTCACTTTATCGTAAACTTTCTCCGCATACAAAGAATGGGTCGAAAACAACGGAACGTAAAAACCGAAAAGGTCTACAATGCCATAGGGTTGCCAATTCAATAAATATAATAAAGTAATCACACATAAATAGCTTTTGTTCTATCAGCAAAACAATTTTTCTGCAGGGTATCCCTCGCAATGGCATTACCGTCCCTTCGCACATGGAGGCCAATTGATCGCATGATATACCCTACTCCACACAATAGAAACCTTTTTTAGGTTGCCAAGAAACCGGCTCATTTATCTCTCTTAGTCATTTCTGGGAAAATATTCAACGAATATATCAATCTCTCCTTCCCTCCTTCCGGAACGTCGCAGAGTGTTATTAATTAAAGTGGCCACTAAATTGTGGCTCTTCCAATTTCACCAACGTCTGTTAGTATTGCACGTCTTTAAAGACCAGCGGTTCTCAAACGTTTTGGTGGCTGAACCCTTTTCGGAAGTGTCATTTTTGACGGACCCCCCCGTGCATTTCTAAAAACAAATTTAATATCGGTGCTCCGCGGAGCACACTTTGAGAATGGCTGGTACATACGAACGGGTAGAGTTGGTAGTAAATAAATAAAATAAATAAATACAGTTTTATTGAATTCCATACAGTATTGAGTTTACATAAAATAATCATTGTTATAAAAAGTTTTCTGCATGTCACTTATTTTAACAAAAAAATCTAGAAGCAAATTAATTTCAATCCCAATATCAGATGTCAAATATAACTAATCATAATTTAAATATCACAATATTCTACAAATTCATATTATATTCATTAAATTACATTTATAGAAATTCTATTACATTATTTTAAAGTATTTTTGCATTTTCTGCATGTCAATAATTATTATAACAAAAAATATGTCAGAAGCAAATTAATTTAAATCACAAAATCTTATAAGTATGTCAAATATATATAACTAATAATTGAATGTCACAGTATTCTACAAATTCTTATTAGTTATTAATTAAATTAAGTACATTCATATAAAATCTTACATTAATTTTTAAATTATTTTAGCATTTAATAGGAAAATTGTCACAAATTATAAATATAGAAATTTAGAACTTTTATTTCTGTATGGACCCCCTAAGGGTAAAAGCCTCCTCCAAAGAGATCCAATGTGCTCTATCTTTTGACATGTCTAGCCAGTCATTTCCCGCTACTGCCTTTATTTCGTCTGCCCATCTTGCGCGTGGGCGGCCTCTCGCTCTACTGCCTGTTGGTCCGGCCCAAGCTGCCGATCTTATAGTCCATCTGTCGTCATGATATCTAGCTACGTGGCCGGCCCACTTCCATTTTCTTTGTAAAGAGAATGATAGAGCATCTGTTACCTTTGTTTTTTTACGAATTTCAGTGTTTTTTACTCTGTCTTTTAATTTTATGTTATACTTAACATAAGCTCCTTTCCATTTTTCTTTGTGTGGTCAAGATTTTTGTTTGAGTCTTTAAATCGTAAGTCCAAGTCTGACATCCGTATGTAAGGCATGGTAAAATCTCTGAATCCATTACAATTTTTTCGGAAGGCAGTGGAATGTTATTGGATTTAAATATTTCCTTATGAGCCCAATATTTTTTCCACGTTATGGCTATTCTTCAGGTCTACTTTTTCTATGTTTCTCTCTTTTTTAAAGGAAATTTGTTTACCTAGATATATATATGATTCTACATATTCGATAGGAATGTTATTAACCAATATTGGCGTATTTTGGTGATTTGTTAATATTTTTGTCTTATCAATGTTCATTTCTAGCCCGATGTTTGTACAAGTCTGATATAGGTCATCTATCATAGATTGCAATTGGTGGGAGCTTTCCGCGAACAGTATTATGTCGTCAGCAAATCTGAGATTGCTAAGATATTTGCCGTTAATATTTATGCCTTTTTTCAACCAAGGTAAGTCCTTCATAATATGTTGTAATATAGCTATAAATATTTTAGGGGAGATTGGGTCGCCCTGCCGAACGCCTCTATTTATGTCGATGGTTTTTCCTGTTCTATCCAATTTGACTCTACTTGTACTGGAGGCATATATGTTTCTTAGGATGTTAATATATTTTTCATTTATATTTTGTGCTCTTAATGCTTCCCAAATGCTTTTATGAGATATAGAGTCAAATGCTTTTTGGTAGTCTATAAAGGCTAAATATAACGGTTTGCGGAACTCTAGGTGCTTCTTTATCAACAGATCAACTACTTGGATATGGTCAATTGTGCTGTATCCGCTTCTAAAACCAGCTTGTTCTATTGGTTGGTGTGCGTCGATGTCTGGACACATTCTTTCTAAAAGGCAAGAGGCAAATAGTTTGTAGAGGCACGGCATCAGACTTATGGGTCGGTAATTCTTTATGTCTGCTGGATCATCTTTTTTATAGAGTAATATAATTTCTGATTCTGTCCATTGGTGAGGTACTTTTTCTTCAGCTAGGATTTTATTCCATACGATCGTAATGGGTGTCAATAGTAGAGTTTTGGCGTATTTTATACATTCATTTGTTATCCCATCGGGACCCGGGCACTTTTCTGATTTAAGTTTTTTAATATGTTTCAGTATCTCGGCTTCTGAAAAATCAATTATTTCCGAGTAATTTTTATTTTGATTATTGGGACTGGATGGCGTTATTACATCTCGACTGCTGTAGAGATTTTCGTAGAAATCCGTTGCTATGTTAATAATGTTGGTTCGGAAATTTGTTTTGTTGGAGTCGAGCTGAAGCGATGGGATCCAGGGAGTTGGTAGTATAGTAAGTAATATAGAGTTTTCTTAATCACAAGCGTTGGTTACATTATTTAGAAGTAAAGATCGCTTTACATTTTTTGCAGTATGAATATAATTGTTTGAATTGTGTTTTAAAGATTAGTCAATTGAGTATTTTAAAAATATGTAAGTATACTAAGGGCCTGTTTCACCACTTCCTGATAAGGCTATCCACCACTTAACTTGACAGATGAAGTATGGAGAATCTGTCAAAAAAGTTGTAAATAGTCTATTCGGCACTTTATCAGAAAAAGGTGAAACAGGCCCTAAATGTCCCGTTTTTTTAAGCGCCAAAATTGCGTGAAATTGAACATTGTTTTAACGACTGTAAAATGTCTGTAAAAAATTATTAGTATGATTTCCAATAAGATATTTTTTCGCAGTAAAATGTAGCCTATGTTAATCCTGGATGACAGCCAACTCCATACCAAATTTTATCAAAATCAGTTCAGCCGTTTAGACGTGAAGAAGTAACAAAAATACCAACTCACAAACATTCGTACTTATAATATTAATAGGATGTTATGTTGCGTTCTATATATTCTGTAAAAAACCTCAAAATATTTTCTTCTTATGCTATCTATATATAGTAGGGACTTACGCGTTTTTACAACAAACGTACTAGTAAGAAGTAAGTTGTTGCGATGTGTATTTGTAAAAAACCTCAAAATATTTTCTCCTTATGCTATATTAGATATAATATATAGTAGTGACGACATCTGTGGCTCAGTGGTGAGCGCGTTGGTAGCTCAAGCCGGGGGTCGCGGGTTCGAATCCCGCCGACGGAACAAAAAGTTTTCAAAGTTCCTGGGTCATGGGTGTGTATTAAATATGTGTATGATATAATAAAAATCTTAAATATATGTACTCATAGTATAAAAGTATTAAATATATTTCCGTTGTCTGGTACCTGTAACACAAGTCCTTCAGGTACTTACCACGGGGCCAGACTGACGTGGTGTGAAGCGTCCATAGATATTATTATAATTATTATAGTAGGGACTTACGCGTTTTTACAACAAACGTACTAGTACGAGTAAGAAGTAAGTTGCGTTGTGTATCTGTAAAAAACCTCAACATATTTTCATCATATGGTATCTGTACATAGTAGGGACTTACGCGTTTTTATCAACAAACGTACTCATCTAAGAGTGCATTAGCATTCGAGCGCGATTCGGTAATAAAATAAAACACTCGTAAAGCCGCATGTTTCTTGGACGTAAAGTCAAATCCAATGAAGACTGTAACTATGTTTGCTTAGAATTATTTACATTTAAACACTATATTATACTACTATTTATCTTAAGAGACCGGCAAACAACGTATTTTTCATAAGAAAATAATTTTCCTTTCGATATTATAACAACATAATTAAGTTGTTATTCAGATTGAGATACATAGGATCCATAGGATATTGTGAACATAGTCAGGAGAAAATGAAATTTTTTCTATTCTATTCTATTTACTACAATTTTGTTATTAGTAGCTACACAATAATTAATATTATACAGTAAAGTATAATATTAATATATACAAGACCGCCCGAAACGCACATCATTAGCGTTATTCAAGATAAAAAGAGTGCAAAATAATGCATTATAATATAATCCTGCGCGTGTTCAGCTTATCTGCGTGGCATGGAATATGTAATGTGGGCAGAGTACAAAATTATTGTATTGTAGTTGCACATAATATGGCAGATGCAAAGAATATGTACAGAGTGTAAAATTGTACTGCAGTTGCCCAGAATATATCAAAAATAAATATGGGCAGAGTATAAAATTGTATAAAAACGTTTGGCTAAGAAGAAAAACATTGAGTACATCTCAAACATAAAGTGTCATCCAATTTTTGAGGGCTCAAACATTTGAACAGCCGTTTCAGCCCATGAAACACACACGCATTACAAAGACTCCCACTTTATAATATTACTTAAATTAGGCGCATTGTTTCATTGTGTTTGTGTCATTAGCGGGTATTGTGAACATTACAGTAATAAGCATTGCTAATTAACAGCACTGATACATCATCGCACTTTGACGCGCATATCGTCTAGGGCTGGCAAAAATAGTTTTGCTATTTGAAAAAATATCTCTCTTGAAATTAAAATCTAGAATAGAATTACCCAAATTCTAGCAATTATTGTAATTTTAGGTTACATTTTATTAAATATGAGCCTGTTGGCCGCGTTTCCGGACCAATACGACCTGTAAACCTTCAAGATCAGAACGTATTCCCTCAAAATGCCGGCAAAGCCCCTGCAACTTTTCTGAGGTTGCGAGTGTCCATGGCCGACGGTAGTTGCTTTCCATCAGGTGACCCATTTTCTCCTTCGCCCTCTTAATTTTATATAAAAACTACAATATAAAAAGAAGTCACTCAAAGTATCTTTGGCATAAACCAACATAATATATTTTTTCCGTATCCTAATATCTTATGTTTTAGTCCATATTGGTAACAATAACACTTTTATCTATAATGATATAACATATAAACTTAATAGTTTATATCATGAATGTGAGTCATTTAGAAATTAGGATGTGATTATGCAAGACAATCTATGGGATATGGGATACGTCAAACCAATAAATTATATTTGGTATCGCGTTATACAATCTGGCAACCCTAGTGAGTTATCGCTACAACGATAAGGGTGTTCATCGCTTCGGCTGCATTAGTGGATTAGACCTTTCTACCGGTATAATTATACTGAAATAGTTATAATCCATACTAATATGATAAATGTGAAAGCGTGTCTGTCTGTTACCTCCTCACGGTCAAACCGCTGAACCGATTTTGATGAAATTTGGTATGGTAATATAAACTTTTGAGTCGCGGAACAGAATACTTTTTATCCCGGAAAAATGTACTATAGAATTGCGGGCGTTTAGTTATCGAGTAATAATCTACACTAATAATAATAATAATAATATAATAATAATATTATTGAAAGGAAAACTTTGTTGGTATAATTGTAATGAATAGGCTCAAAAACTACTAGACCGATTTTAAAAATTCTTTCACCATTCGAAAGCTACATTATCCACGAGTAACATAGGCTAAATTTTATTTTGGAAAAATAGGTTTCCGTAAGATATTTAGGTTTTTCGGAGACAAGGTGTAAAAAATCAACCAGAAAATTTACTTATTTTCCGTACGCTGCCTACACTATAAAAGATAGAACCATAAAATGTTGTAATTAATTGTAGATCTTATAAATATCTACAAAAAAATCCGCGACACACTATACCTATCTATGTCGAGTGAGGCACAACAACTTTTTTTTATTTAAAAAAATCTAGATTTTTTTTTTGGACTACATTTAAACGCGTTTATTTTACTCATGCTATTAATCCGTATCAAAATAAATTATTTAATCACTAAGTACAGTTTATGTAGATAGTATTTGGTCTGTGAATGACTAAAATTGGACATTTGGCTTTGAAGTTATGGCGAAATAAAATATGTATTACGATTTCTACTGCACGGCCCGTTCGCGTTGCGAAGTGGGTGTCATCAAGGCGGGGGTGCGCGTGCGAGAAGGGAGTTTAGATCTATTAGTTCTTTTCAGAGCTAGAATATTACACGCTATTAACATTTTCTAAAATATTTGAAAATGCCTAAGAGAGCCAGGTCGGACGACCATGGCGCCATACTTATATATTAGTCACTTCAATAAAATAATATGGGCAAAACAATGTTTGCCGGGACAGCTTTATAACTAAATATAGCAGACAGATTTTGCAACAAGACAGTATGATTTTAGCTCCACTATAATATATAATAAATTAAACAATGTTATAAATATTAAAAATAAGACAAACAGACAGGTGAAGTTAATAGTCAAAGAATATCTTACTTCTTTAAGTTAATTGAGCCGATTAAACTATAGTTAAATATTGTATACACATACACGTGCACACACACACACACACAACATACAAAACTATAAATTAGTAGATAATAAATAATAATATTATGTACGTAAGATTGTTTTGCTAAAAACTTATATTGTAATTTTGTAACATTTTTTTTTAATCTTAGATTTTTCTTATTATATAATAAGTCTGTATTAGAACTAAGAGTTTTTGTAGTATTTAAGATTAGTTTGCTTCACTTTACTTAACATATTTCTTTATTTCCCTTGTAGATGTGGAAGAGGGATGTTGCCTGATACAGGCTAAGCCTACTAGATAGCTTCCATCATTGTACTTTAACTGTAACTTTTGTAAATGAAATAAAGATTATTATTATTATTATGTTAAAACGAATTTGAGTCTCGGCTGTTTGCCGGATAAATGATCCAGGTACGGGCTAATGCCAAGTGACCTGATTCACGTTAAGAATTATGATTGATGTGTGGTGAAAGATGAAGATGGGTTAAGGAAACGACGGACTATAGAACAGGTGTCAATGATGATTGATTTTTGCATTAATTGTATGTATGTATTATAAATGTAAAATGTAAATCAAAGTGAACACTTTATAAACTATGTAAGATTATATTCAAAAATATTTAAGCAAGTCTGCAGGGCTGCCAAATCTATTCACATTAGAAATAAAATTAAGAATTCAAAAAATAAAGTAAAGACAACGTGGCAAATAATAGCAAGTGAAACTGGAAGAGTCGCCAGTCACAACTCAGATTTAAAATTAAATATAGATAACAAAAATATAACTTCCGACAATGATGTTGCGACTGCTTTTGAGAAATTTTTCGCTGACATTCCAGTTTCAATTACAAGTAACCTAAAGGACTCTCCTGATGATGCTATATTGTTACTTAAAGAAAATGTAAATGAATGTGATATCGACTTCAGATTTTAAGAAGTAGGTCCTGAAGACATTTTAAAAACTTTCAATTTACTAAATATTAAGAACACTACTGATTTGTGGGGCCTATCAATGAAAGTTATTAAATCTATAATCGATGTTATCGCGCCCTACTTAGCGACTATATTTAATGATTGTATAAAAAGTGGCGTATTTCCTGATCTAATGAAACACAGTAAAGTTTTACCTCTTTTTAAATCTGGTAGTAAGTTGGACCCGTCTAATTTCCGACCTATATCTATTTTACCGACATTGAGTAAAATTTATGAAAAGATAATACTGAATCAATTACTAACGCACTTTAATATAAATAATATTTTACATAATAAACAATTTGGATTTACAAAGGGACGGTCTACTACAGACGCAGGCGTTGAATTGATCAGTAGTATTTTTAATGCCTGGGAGACGTCGCAGGATGCTCTAGGAGTTTTTTGCGATCTCTCAAAGGCCTTTGATTGCGTGCAACACAAAACATTGGTCAGGAAACTCTGTCACTATGGCATAAAAGGCACAGCACTCGCCCTCCTAAAATCGTACTTGTCAAATAGAACTCAGAGGGTTGAGATAAATGGTAAAAAATCTGCTGGTGCAAAAATTGAAATGGGGGTCCCACAGGGGTCTATATTAGGACCCTTCCTGTTTCTTATTTATATAAATGACCTGCCATTCTTAATTAAAGATAAACATGGGATAGTATTATTTGCTGATGATACATCTCTTACATTCAATATCAAACGGCTTAATGCGTGTTATGACGAAGTAAGTAATGCTCTCTCAAAGATTGTACATTGGTTTAGTGTTAATAATCTTTTACTTAATAGTAAAAAAACAAAATATATTAAATTCAAATTGCCCAATGTAAGGCAAACGGAAACCAATGTGCTTTTAAATGGTGATGTTATGGAGCTAGTGGATACAGCTGTATTTTTAGGTATTACACTAGACTCCAAGCTTCAGTGGGGCCCTCATATTGCTAGGTTGGCCGACAGACTCAGTTCAGCAGCATATGCAGTAAGTAAGATTAGACAATTTTCAGATGAAACAACAGCACGTCTAGTGTATTTTAGTTACTTTCATAGTATTATGTCCTACGGCATTTTGCTGTGGGGCAATGCTGCAGATATAAATACAATTTTTGTGCTGCAGAAGCGAGCTGTGCGGGCAATCTACAAGTTGGCCCGTAATACTTCACTTAGAGAAAAATTTAAGGAAACTGGAATCTTAACTGTTGCTTCTCAATATGTCCTATCAAATGTATTATATGTTAAAAAGAATATATATCAATTCACGAAAAAGTGTGATACCCATGGGAGAAATACTCGTAATAAACATAAGCTTGAAATTCCGGTGACTAGACTTACTAAAGTCAAAAATTCTTTTAAAGGTCAATGTATACGCCTTTATAATAAGATCCCAGAAATCGTTCAAAATCTCTCAATTAATAGATTTAAAAAAGTTGTTAAAGAACGTTTGTGTACCAAAGCGTACTATAAAGTTACTGATTTCATGAATGATAGTACACCATGGGAATAAGGTCGCCCCCTGCAGAGCTGTTTCATTATAATATGTATAATAATTGTACACTCGTTGTATTTTATTTAGTCATAATGACACTGTTATTTTATAATATATTTTTTGTAATTTTCCATCTTTTTAGAAAAAGATGGCCCCGTGCGAGTTTCTTACGCCGGTTCTTCTCGCCGGGTTAGTTCCCGAACCGGTGGTAGGCATCTGTGTAGCCCCGACGTTCAGAGAATATTTGAAAAAATTTATTCTGAATAAAAATTTTTGAGTTTGAGTGAGTTTTTATTTTTATGTAGATTTATTGTTTTCAAGGCAGAATGTAGAGTTTTGGGGATGACGCCGGTTGAGGATATAACAACAGGTACTATTTTAAGAGTATTCTGACGCCACATTTCCTTAATCTCATCTGCGAGGGGAATGTATTTTTGTAATTTTTAATTATGCTTTTGTTTTAGATTATTGGTGTTGGGGACGGCGATGTCTATAAAGTAAGTAGTCTTTTCAGATTTTATAGTGAGAGTAATATCCGGTCTATTGCTGAGGATGGTTCGGTCTGTGACAATGTCGCGATCCCAGTAAAGTTTAACCGAGCTGTTTTCAAGGACATTACTAGGTTTGTACTTATAATATGGTGTATAGGTTTCTATAAGGTTATACTTTATTGCTAGAAGTTGGTGTACTTGTTTGGCTAAATTATCGTGACGGTGTGTATACTCTTTGCTGGCTAGAGCACTACATCCTCCAGTGATATGGTCTATGGTTTTGGTTATTTGGTGGCATAGTCTGCATTTGTCGGTTTCTATATTTTCTTTTAATATATATTTAGAGTAATTACGTGTCTTGATTATTTTGATCCTGTATTGCTATAAGAAAACCTTCCGTTTCACTATATATGTTACCTTTTGTTAGCCAGCTGAAGGATGCGTCCTGGTCTATGTGGTCCTGTTCTATTTGATGTGGGAATTTGCCATGTAGCGCTTTACTTTTCCATTTTATTATTTTATCATTGTCTTTTACGATTTTATGTAGTGGATCAAACTGATTATTATTAAGTTTTAAAGGTGTACCTGAATGAGAAAAAATTATTAATGCTTTATGTAATTGACTTGTATGTGCCTTAGTTAAAAAGTATGTTCTTAAGTTATATATTTGATTGTAGTGCAGATTTTTTATATCTATGACGCCACGTCCACCTAATTTTCTTTTAAGCGTAAATGTCTCAGTTGCTAAATGGATATGATGTATATTATGTTTAAAGCTTGCGGTTCGTGTTGCGATGTTAAGAGCTTCGAGTTCCGTGTTTGTCCATTTTATTATCCCGAATGAGTATGTAAGTATTGGTACTGCGTATGTATCAATAGCTTTAATTTTATTTCTCCCTGACAGTTGTGTAGATAGTATTTTATTTAGTCTTAGTTTATATTTAGATTTTAGAATATTCTTAATATCTTTATGATTAATAGCTGTACTCTGTATATATCCTAAATATTTATATGTGTCTTTCTCTTGCATATTGTCTATTACACCTTCTTGTAATTCCAGATTATGAGGTTCTGTTTGTGCGTGCTTGCCTTTGAGGATACAGTTGATCTTACAATTATCGGTCCCGAGTGTCATTTATATCTGTACTGAATTTTTCTGTTAGTCTAATGAGCTGTTCCAGTTGTTGCCTATCTTTGGCATAGATTTTTATGTCGTCCATATATAGTAAGTGTGTTAGTTTAATTTTGTTTCTCGTATCTATTGTATAACCTTGGCATTTATTAAGAAGATTGGTGAGAGGATTGAGAGCTAAACAAAACCATAAAGGACTAAGTGAGTCTCCTTGGAATACTCGTATACCGCGGTTGATTTTGATGGGGGATGTACAGAGGGTAGTATCAACGGTTCTTAAATGAAGCTTAGTGGACCAAGTAAACATTAAATTTTGTAGCAACTGAATTAATTTACAATCAACTTTATATATTTTCAAAACTTGTATTAACCAGGAATGAGGTACACTATCAAAAGCCTTTTGATAGTCGATATATGAATAGTATAGGTCTTTATGGTTTTGTTTAACGTGATTATGTATCTCAGCATCTATAATTAATTGTTCTTTACAACCTTTAGACCTTTTGGCGCACCCTTTCTGTTCTTCCGGTATAATTTTATTCAGTGTAATATGTGAATTAAGTTTTTGTGTTATTATAGATGTCAGCAATTTGTATATGGACGGAAGGCAGGTTATCGGACGGTATTGATGGGTTACTTGTATTATTGTTATCTTTAGGCTTAAGGTATGTGATTCCCTGTGTCAGATATGAAGGTATAGTAAGAGGATCGTCTATGAATGTATTAAAAATATCTGCGATATATTGGTGCGTTGCTGTAAAATATTTTATCCAGTAGTTTTGTATTTTATCCGGCCCCGGGGCTTTCCAATTTAGAGTTTTCTTTATTGCGAAGGTGACATCGTCTTTGTTGATTATAATTTCAGGCATAGGGGTTAAATTTTCACATTCCTGTGTTTCCGAATCGAGCCAAGAAGTTTGCGTGTTATGATGGACGGATTTTGACCACAGATTTTCCCAGTAGCTTTTAACTTCATCCATATCAGGTGGTTGTGTGATTTTAACATTTTCATTAGTAAGGTTTTGATAAAATACTCTTTCATTACTATGGAATAGGATGTTATCTTTTCTTCGCGAGTTCCTTATTTTAAGCCGCCGCAATCGTTTTGATTGGGCTTAAAGTTTTTGTTTGAAGTTATCTAAGAGGTCTAATAGTTGCGCGTTGGAGAGATTTTTTTGGGTTTACTTTTTGCTGTTTTCTTGGGGAGATGTTGCCTGCGAGATATTGAGTCAATTGTCCTATTTCCTTGCGTAAATTCTTAATTCTGTTTTCAATTCTTTGTTGCCATTTTGGGTTGCTGTGATCTATTGTTTTATTTGTGTATGTATTTTCAGGTCGGTTTTTTATATTGTTGTGTAGAGTTGCAGCTGTCATAGCTGCGCTGTATATGGCTATGTGGATTTCATCTAGGCCAGGGGACTCTTTTCCTCCTAAATATTTTGCAATTAGGTTATTGAGTACATTAACAATTATGTTGCGCGTTACATGAAGTTTTGGGATAATAGGTCTAAGAGTTGGGTCAGTACCAGAATACTTTATTAACATTTCTGTAAAGATGTTTTCAATTTTCTGAGTTTCAGTGGAATCGGTATGAATATTTATGTTGATTCTATCGTAACGGTTTGTTCGAGAGTATCCGGAATATTTGGCGAGTTGCTTGGTAGATTTATGGTTGTGGTGGGAGAATGATATGAAATTATATCGTTGGTGGAAGGATGGTTATCTGGATGCAGCGTAGTAGATGGTGTAGTTTGTAAATTTGGATTTTGTATTAGGTTATTTTGAATATCCAAATCGGAATTATTAATAATTTGGGCAACAGCTGCTTTTATTTTATTCCTTTCAGGAAGTGTTATTCTATTGTTGCGATGAATGACTCGGATCTGTTCTGCTAGCCTTTGTTCGGATATATGACTTAATTCTGGGAAAACTTCAATAATTTTTTTATGCAGTGCTGGTCTGAAAGCAGTAAGGTTTGATTCACATGATGTAATGATGTAGTAGCAACGGAGAAGTTCTTTGTTGATATGATCAGTCCACTTCATCCGTTGTCTACTTTTTCCAGCAAGAGTGGTTGGAGGAAGCATGTCCCGCAAAACACTTCTTGCCGGTGTAATATTGAGTTGTGGTTGAATGTACCTTGAAGTAATAAGTAACTACTAAAAATAATATATTCAAATATTAAATATAACTTTTGTACAGTTTATGGAAGTTAACATAGTTTTTTTACTATAATAACATTAGATTTGCTTCTAAGTTTTGTCATTGTAATACTACCCTTTACTTTTAACAGCACAGCAACAGTGGAGTTTTTGGACACAATTGCATACTGCACGTGATATTTTAAATTAGTAACTATTATTATCTTGTTTATATCTCAAAATAAATTGGAATGAAGTATATCAAGTAATTTACAGCAAACCTCATTTCGCTCATCCTCATTTGAAACTTTTCACCGGATTTATTTTAAATCCGAAAGTTTTACTAAACGAATTTATACGGCGACGCAAGTTTTAATCCATAAACTAACGCCGCGACAAACTAGCTTAATAAACGTAGTTAAAGTCTACTGAAACTAAAATAACTTTCATAGCATGCTAATTAGGTTGCAACACTTCCTTATAGAAGCTATCTTTTGAATCTATAGCGATGCCTTTGAATCTCCTCCATTGATAGAAAAGGCGAGATTTAGAAAAAGAACTGACTGTCGCACTCAGAGTACTTAACTGTAATGAAATAAAGATTTTGACATAAGCCCCTTACATTATCTGTCACACTATTCATTAAATTGAAGTTTTATCATCATATTTAATGTCTCTGACCGCCGCAATCAGAGACCTTTCATTATGATTAACCTTTATCCAATTTGTTTGGCCAATAGTGCGCGCCCGGGCTAAGTACTATGTCAAAAAACTAGACATTTTTTGTATCTAACATCGTTATTACAAGAGTATGTAATTTGTCTAAGCACCCAGCAAGTAATACTTCTGAAGAATGCAGCGAAAGAAGATATTTAAAAAGATAAAAAAACATAGATAAAGTAAAAAATGTACTAGAGACAAAGAGCTTATCTGTGCGAAAAACTTAATAATTTCCAACAATTTGCTAAGTCATTTCTCAGTGAAATTTCCCAGATACTTATCAGTGCTATTTTCATTAAAGTGTATCCTCCAACTTCCGAGCTACTCCTAATATTTCTTGGTATAAATAGGCTTATATTTTACGACTGTCAACTGTTTCATAAAGGGCCAAACTCGAGTTTATCCTTAAGGGCTAAAGTTGTAATAAATGGCGATGAAGATACCCAGAGTTTAGCTCTATTGATGCGGCCGACCGTGTTGAAAAATGATATTTGCCGGTGCGCTCCATAGAAAATATTTACCTCTACAGGGTGTGATGAAAGTTAGTAATAATACTTTTGGGTGTGTATATCTTGTGTGTATGGTCCCTTATATAAGGGACACATACACACATATAAAGAAAATTGTAAAAGTATTAGCGTTGTAAGAGTTACCTTTATGTTTACATGTTTCTATGAAGAAAGCCTAAACGTTATAAAGACCGCCCATAATTTAAAAAAAAATACGTCTGGCACACGGGGACTGCCGTTATAAGCTATTACAAAGCATTTTTCATTAACTTATGCAATTATAATTCGCATAGCCGTGCGACTATGTACAAACATTATGCCGGTCGGAGTGGGGACTTTATTAGGTTTTTTTCGTTTCGGAATTTCTTGATTCGTTCGCCGTGCTTAAAGTCCACGATTAAGGCTATGCCGTATGCAATAGCTCAAAAAGTAACTATCTCAGCGCTGCTACTTTCACAGTGAACTCTTTGGGATACACACAACACATTATTTTCGTTACACCTTGTATATCGGCCGGTGATTCTGAAATTGAAAGGATATTATGTGAAACTATAAGTATATTGGTGGAGCGTGACTGGCTTTTTCTATCAGATTTTGTAGTATTGCCGCCAGCGTAAATAACCTATATTGCCAATAACGTCTCCGCATGTATTTTTATTTTTATAGCGCGGTAACAAGTTTAGCGAAATGTATTAAATTCGTTGCGGATTTTTCCTATTGTTTTTGTAGGTTTTTTGATTGAGAATTATCGAAGCAAAAATATTTACCTTATACCTACCTAGTTTTATTTATAAGGCAATTTTGTTTGTAACGAATACATAAACAGGAAGATATAAACTAAGCGATATTGTACTTCGGAATATTTAGTTGTAAAGTAAATTGTGTGGGGAAATACGTTGGCCTATTTTTTATAGAAACATACTCAAAAGTAAACTCTCAATCGTACGTATACGTGGGAGAGCCATGCTTCGGCACGAATGGGCCGGCTCGACCGGAGAAATACCACGTTCTCACAGAAAACCGGCGTGAAACAGCGCTTGCGCTGTGTTTCGCCGAGTGAGTGAGTTTACCGGAGGCCCAATCCCCTAACCTATTCTCTTCCCTACCCTCCCCTATTCCCTTCCCTACCCTCCCCTATTACTCTATTCCCTCTTAAAAGGCCGGCAACGCACCTGCAGCTCTTCTGATGCTGCGAGTGTCCATGGGCGACGGAAGTTGCTTTCCATCAGGTGACCCGTTTGCTCGTTTGCCCCTTTATTTCATAAAAAAAAATCACTGCTGGTACTTTAAAATTAAACTATAAGTACATATAATTATTATTAATACATACCATAAAATATTATCAAGTAGATGACGCCGGTAACTCCGCACCAAAATTCACTTATCGCTCGGGAATCGTACATTTTTCCGCGATAAAAAGTATTCTATGTCCTATCTCGGGACTTAAAGTATCTCCAAACCAAACAGCAATATCTGTTCAGCGGTTAAGTCGTAACAGACAAACAGATATACTTTCGCATTTATAATGTTAGTATGGATTAGTTTTGTTACACCATGAATAATAAGAAAGTATTAAAAATGTAAATACGTTAGGAAGGAAAATCGTTTAGCTAGCTGCCAGGTCAATCTCAATTCTCAATCGTTCGATCTTTGTCATGATTTACTTGCCAGATTGTGTTTACGAAATATATTGTGAATCTATAGACTATAATATATTGTGAGTTATAGTCGAGAAAATTGAATGTTAAGGTGAGCTTCCGAATTCCGAACCCCGCGGCATACTCGTACGACCGCTACCGACAAACATTTTTTACCGACAATTTTTTCTAAGTAACTAGAGAACCAAGGTCAATTTTGTAGAAAATAAAACCTACGGCCTAGTTCAGTGTTTACAACCTTTTTGGTGTTGCGAATCTCGCGACCGGAGATGGTTCTTGCTTTTTTAACATGTAAATAATAATATGTTTATGAATATGTTCTTTTCTTAAAATTCTCTTACTTAATATTATAATATCAATAACTTTTATGATTTTTATTACTTTAAATATTTCTCTCGTTGATCTCTGGCGCCCTCCCTACAGAAGGGGATCCCATCCCACAGGTTGAACAACACTGGTCTAGTTCATAGTATTTTGCTTGAATATTTATCGGTAGCGGTCGCTTGCCGCCAGGATCGGAAAGTCACCTTCATACTTTATAGAAGCTATTCCCTTCATGTATAACTAACTATACAAGGTCTTGTCATTTTCTGGCACATTGGGAAACACGACAGATTATATTCGGTATAGCAATTTAAGGCAGTCCCCCTACGGAGATGCCGTAATTTACCGCTTTTTAGAGCTTTATAACTAATTTGAAAGCTACAAAGTTATAATAAAAATACACCAATAATCTTCAGTATACGAACAATCCTTTCCACGTTATTAATTTCCTATTTTTGTTTATTATACTCATGATACCAGCTTCCAAAGTAAAACCAACTTATTAAAATTCAAGCATACATTCAGTATCTCCCAAGTATCTACAAATTACTTTTATTTGAAACACACGTCAACAGATCGACAATATCTTAAACTACATATTCCACGTTTTAATTTTTTTAGGTCAATTTTGAACTGAGATAAGTAAAAAAAAATAGGGTTTTGGTGCGATCTCGGCAACGCGGCAAATATATGGTCACGGTCGTTTGCTCGGGGGACGGCCTTAACCCAAGTCAGATAATTTACTTTCGCATTGATTAATTATAATTAAGTATTGTAATTTAAGTATGAATTGTAGAAAATGACATAACAAAGCTGATAGTTAAATAAATATGATATTTATAAAAAAAAATGTATTGGCTGCAAAAACAAAAAGCCGTTCGTTCATATATTTTGTTTTATTTAAGACCTTATTGCATAAGAAATAAGGTCAAATTCTAGAAACTTACAGGTAAAATAGCTTTGAATATAGAAGCAGTACTAATATTGTATGAACAGCGTCGTTGGGACAGATTTAATTTATTTGGACAAATTTAAGCTAAAGTATTCGAAAACAATTATAATCACCAAGTAAATTGTTTATTTTCCTTTCTTTTACAGTTTTACAAACTAAGGTTGCAGCACGGTTATTAAAAACGATTAACGAAACAGAATGTATGGACGAATTGACATAATATAATTGAATTAATTGGACAACACCGCTTTGCTTGCAATCCTCCGCCTAGGGGTCAATTTAGACAGCAACGCGACGCATAGATGCATTTATAAATTTGTATGGATTTGACAGATTTGCAAGACGTCTCACGCAGTTAAAATCTGTCATTTCAGTACAAATTTGGAAACGCATCTACGCGTTGCGTTACGGTCTGAATTCACCTAAGTATACTATTCTTCAAACAGAGAACTTCTCCCGGTATAAACTTTCACTGGATTTCCACGAACATTTCGAGACTACAATCAGCTTAATCGGTTTAGCCGTTGTCGAATTTTCCAGAGACTAACAAGAGTTCGTATTTATTTATATGGATAGATAATATTCAAAGCCTAAATAAAACCACACTTTAATATCCAGGACGCTTCACACAACGTCAGTCTGGCCCCGAGCTACTTGAAGAACTTGTGTTACGAGTATCAGACAACGGAAATATATTTATTCTAGTAATTTTATCCGTACATTCAACATCTCAATTCTCAACCATCATTTTATACGTGGGAGAGCCATGCTTCGGCACGAATGGACCGGCTCGACCGGAGAAATACCACGTTCTCACAAAAGACCGGCGTGAAACAGCGCTTACGCTGTGTTTCGCCGAGTGAGTGAGTTTACCGGAGGCCCAATTCCCTTCCCTATCCTCCCCTATTCCCTTCCCATCTCTGGTCGGCAACGCACCTGCAGCTCTTCTGATGCTGCGAGTGTCCATGGGCGACGGAAGTTGCTTTCCATCAGGTGACCCGTTAGCTCGTTTGCCCCCTTATTTCATTTTAAA